>NW_024499397.1:0-1564 GCF_017590055.1 Onychostruthus taczanowskii
GGGCGGGATCCTGTCCAAGGCCTGCGATTACGTGCGGGAGCTGCGCCAGAGCAACCAGCGCCTGCAGGAAACCTTCAAAGAGGCCGAGCGCCTGCAGATGGACAACGACCTATTGCGACAGCAGGTGCGCCCGGCCTGTCGCGACATGCCCCGCCCCCAAAAACCCCGAAATCGCCCCAAAAATCGCCGCGAAAATCGCCCCAAAAGCGCCGCGGGAATCGGCGGCGCTCGGTCAATGGGGAGGGCGCGCCCCGCTAGGATGAGGCCACGCCCACTGTGGGCGGGGCTTTGTCCTTATTTGGATGCCGGGTTCCCACGGGGATTCATTGAGAAAAAATGGGGAGGGGATGGGGGATTTGGGGGGAATTTGGAGGATTTTGGGAAATTTGGGGATTTTAGAGGAATTTGGGGGGAAAATTTGGGGGATTTGGGAGAAAATTTGGGGATTTTGGGGGGGATTTGGGGGAAAATTTGGGGGAAAACTGGGAAATTTGGAGGGAATTTGGGGATTTGGGGGGAAAATTTGGAGGTAATTTGGGGATTTTGAGGGGAAAATTGGGAAATTGGCGGGAAATTTGGGAGGAAATTTGGGATTTTGGAGAAATTTGGGGGATTTTGGGGCGAAAATGGGATTTTGGGTGAAAATCACGGGAATTTTGGGGCTAAAGATGGGAAAATTGTGGGGAAAAGGGAATTTTGGGAATTTGGGTTGAAAATGGGGAAATTGAGGGGAAAATGGGAAAACTGGAGGAATTTGGAGGGAAAATTGTGGGGAAAACGGGAATTTTGGGGAATTTAAGGGGAAAATGGGAAAAGTTGGAGGAAAATGGGAAAATCTGAGGAGTTTGGAATGGAAATTGTGGGGAAAATGGGCTAAAAATGGGAATTTTGGGTGAAAATCGTGGAGATTTTGGGGCTAAAAATGGGGAAATTGTGGGGAAAAAAGGGAATTTGAGGAGTTTGGAGTGGAAAATGGGGGGAAAAAAAGTGAATTTTGGGTGAAAAACTGGGCTAAAATTGGGAAATTTGGGTGAAAATCGTGGAGATTTTGGGGCTAAAAATGGGGAAATTGTGGGGAAAAAAGGGAATTTTGGGTGAAAATCACGGGAATTTCGGGGCTAAACGCAGGAAAACTTGGGAGGGAATTTTGGGAATTTAAGGTGAAAATTGGGAAAATTGGTGGAATTTTGGGTGAAAATAATGGAAAAATTGGGGGGGGAAATGGGAATTTCGGGTCTAAAAATGGGAATTTTGGGTGAAAATCGCGGGGATTTCGGGGCTAAACCCAGGAAAATTCGGGAGGAAAAAGGGAATTTTGGGAATTTAAGGGGAAAATTGGTGGAATTTTGGGTGAAAATAATGGAAAAATTGGGGGGGGAAATGGGAATTTCGGGTCTAAAAATGGGAATTTTGGGTGAAAATCGCGGGGATTTCGGGGCTAAACCCAGGAAAATTCGGGAGGAAAAAGGGAATTTTGGGAATTTAAGGGGAAAATTGGTGGAATTTTGGGTGAAAATAATGGAAAAATTGGGGGGGGAAATGGGAATTTCGGGTCTAAAAATGG
>NW_024499398.1:0-1564 GCF_017590055.1 Onychostruthus taczanowskii
GGGGGATTTTGGGGTTTTTTGGGTCCCTCACCTCGTCGGGGGTGTCGCCCACCAGCTGCTCCCACACGATGCTCCCCGGCCCCAGGGGGGTCGAGCAGTTGGGACCCCCAAAACCTTCGGGGCACTCACAGACCCCCCAAGCCTGGAACCCAAAAAAAACACCCAAAAAAATCCCAGATTGCTCAGAAATTCCCAAAAAAACCCCAAAATCCCCAAAACCCCCAACATTTACCCCGGTTTTCTCTCAAAAACCCACCCAAAAAATGTAAAGAATCCCCTCAAAAATCCCAAATTTTCCCCCCAAAATCCCAACTTTTCCCCAATTTTCTCCCCCAAAATCCCAACTTTTCCCCAATTTTCAAAACCTCCCAAATTTCCCCCATTTTCTCCAATTTTGTCCCCAAAAATTCAATTTTTTCCCCCAAAATCCCAAATTTTCCCCATTTTTCTCCCCCAAAATCCCAACTGCCCCGATTTTCCCCCCAAAAATCCCAATTTCCCCCAGTTTTCTTCCAAAATATCTCAATTTTTCCCCATTTCCCCCCAAATTTCCCCATTATTGTCCCCAAAATTCCCATTTTTTTCCCGAATTTCCCCATTTTTGTCCCCAAATTTCCCATTTCCCCCCCAAATTTCCCCATTTTCCCCCAAATTTCCCCATTATTGTCCCCAAAATTCCCATTTTTTTCCCGAATTTCCCCATTTTTGTCCCCAAATTTCCCATTTCCCCCCCAAATTTCCCCATTTTCCCCCAAATTTCCCCATTATTGTCCCCAAAATTCCCATTTTTTTCCCGAATTTCCCCATTTTTGTCCCCAAATTTCCCATTTCCCCCCCAAATTTCCCCATTTTCCCCCAAATTTCCCCATTATTGTCCCCAAAATTCCCATTTTTTTCCCGAATTTCCCCATTTTTGTCCCCAAATTTCCCATTTCCCCCCCAAATTTCCCCATTTTCCCCCAAATTTCCCCATTATTGTCCCCAAAATTCCCATTTTTTTCCCGAATTTCCCCATTTTTGTCCCCAAATTTCCCATTTCCCCCCCAAATTTCCCCATTTTCCCCCAAATTTCCCCATTATTGTCCCCAAAATTCCCATTTTTTTCCCGAATTTCCCCATTTTTGTCCCCAAATTTCCCATTTCCCTCCCAAAAATCCCCATTTTTCCCCCAAATTTCCCCATTTTTGTCCCCAAAATTCCCATTTTTTTCCCAAATTTTCCCCATTTTTCTCCCCAAAATTCCCTTTTTTGTCCCCAAAATTCCCATTTTCCCCCCCAAATTTCCCCATTTTCCCCCCCAAATTTCCCCATTTTCCCCCAAATTTCCCCATTTTTCCCCCCAAATTTCCCCCAAATTTCCCCATTTTTCTCCCCAAATTTCCCCATTTTCCCCCAAATTTCCCCATTTTTCTCCCAAATTTCCCCATTTTTCCCCCAAAATCCCAATTTTTCCCAAATTTTCCCCCTTTTTCCCCCAAATTCCCCGTTTCCCCCCAAAATTCCCGTTTTCCCCCAGTCTGGGCTCACCGGGTGGCAGGCCCCTCCCCCACAGCCCCCCGGGCAC
>NW_024499399.1:0-1564 GCF_017590055.1 Onychostruthus taczanowskii
AAAAAAAAATCCTGGATCTCAAAACCCACCCAGAACCCCAAAACCCCCAAATTCACCCAAAATTCACCCAAAATTCACTCAGGCTCCCCCCAAATTCAAACCCTTTCATGGTGAGACCCCTCCCCAAAAAAACCCCAAAACACCAAAAATCCTCCCCAAAAAAAATCCTGGATCTTAAACCCCCCAAAAATCTCCTTCCAGGTCCCCCCCAAATTTCCCCCAAAATTTCTCCCAGAACGCCCCCAAAAATCAAAACTTTTTAAGTGCCCCCAGGATCCTCCAAAATCTCGAAATTTCCCCCAAATCCCTCCTAAACCCCAAAAATTCCATTGAAATCCCAAAACTCCTCCTAAAATCCCCAAATTCAATCCCAAAATTCTGAATTTCCCCCTAAAATCCCAAAATTCCCACTAAAATCCCCAAATTTCCACCCCAAAATCCCCAAATTTCACCCCAAAATCCCCAAATTTCCCCTAAAATCCCCAAATTCCCCCTAAAATCTCCAAATTCAACTCCAAAATCCCCAAATTTCCCCTAAAATCCCCAATTTTCACCCCAAAATCCCCAAATTCAATCGCAAAATTTTGAATTTCCCCCCAAAATCCCCAAGTTCCCCCTAAAATCTCCAAATTTCCATCCAAAAATCCCCAAATTGTCACCCCCAAATCCCTCCCGAAATCCCCAAATTCAACTCGAAAATCCCCAAATTTCTCCTAAAATCCTGAAAATCCCCAAATTTTCACCTGAAAATCCCCAAATTTCCACCCCAAAATCCCCAAATTCCCCCTAAAATCTCCAAATTCAACTCCAAAATCCCCAAATTTCCCCTAAAATCCCCAAATTTCCACCCCAAAATCCCCAAATTCCCCCAAAAATCCTTTTCCAACTCCCCAATTCCACCTAAAACCCCCTCAAATCCCCCAGGTCCCTCTCCAGGACCCCCCAAATTCCCTCCAAAGCCCCAAAAATCCCCGAATTTTCCCCAAAATCCCCCAAATTTCCCCTGCAGGAAACCGGGGATCTCCTTTTGGCCTCGACCTTCGCGGCCTCGGCCACCTGCAACGGGGTCCTGCTGGCCCAGGTGCTGCTTTTGGGGGGCTCCCGGGACCCCCACCCCAAAAAGGAGTGACCCCAAAATCCCCGGCACCCCAAAAAACCCCAAAATCCCCCCAAAAATCCCCTCAAAATTGGGATTTTTTTGGGTTTTTCAAGGGATTTTGGCTCTGGGAGCCCCAAAATCTCACCTGGAATCAGAGCAGGATTTGATGGGAACCCCAAAACCTTCCTGGGACCCCTCAAAATTCACCTGGGACCCCAAAATCTTTTTGGGGAGCCCAAAATCCCCCCGAAATTGGGATTTTTTTTTTTTAGCATGAGGAGGATCCCCGAATAAATTACAAAATATCCCCAAATTCCCCATAAAATCCCCAAATTTCCACCCCAAAATCCCCAAACTCCCCCAAAAATCCTTTTCCAACTCCCCAATTCCACCTAAAACCCCCTCAAATCCCCCAAATCCCTCTCCAGGACCCCCCAAATTCCCTCCAAAGCCCCAAAAATCCCC
>NW_024499400.1:0-1563 GCF_017590055.1 Onychostruthus taczanowskii
GAAATTTCAGTAAAATTTGATGATTTTTGCTTAAAATCGTCCCTAAAATCCCCTCTAAAATCCCCCAAACCCCCCCAGGATGAATTTTGAGTTAATTTCAGGTAATTTTTGATTAATTTCAGGTGATTTTGGGTAAATTTCAGGTAATTTTAGATTAATTTCAGGTAATTTTGGGTTAATTTCAGGTAATTTTAGATTAATTTCAGGTAATCTGGGTTAATTTCAGGTAATTTTGGATTAATTTCAGATGATTTTGGGTCAATTTCAGATAATTTTGGGCCATTTTTGGCTGGTTTTGGCACTTCCAGGACACAAAATTTGACACAGGATCCAAACCCAGCCAAAATCCCCCCTAAAATCCCCCAAAATCCCCTTTAAACCCCCCCAGGATTAATTTTGGGTCAATTCCAGGTAATTTTGGGCCATTTTTGGCTGGTTTTGGCACTTCCAGGACACAAAATTTGACACAGGATCCAAACCCAGCCAAAATCCCCCCTAAAATCTCCCCAAATCCCCTTTAAACCCCCCCAGGATTAATTTTGGGTCAATTCCAGGTAATTTTGGGCCATTTTTGGCTGGTTTTGGCACTTCCAGGACACAAAATTTGACACAGGATCCAAACCCAGCCAAAATCCCCCCTAAAATCTCCCCAAATCCCCTTTAAACCCCCCCAGGATGAATTTTGGGTTAATTTCAGGTAATTTTGGGCTACTTTCAGGTCATTTTGTGTCAATTTCAGGTAATTTTGGGCCATTTTTGGCACTTCCTGGATCCAAAATTTGACACAGGATCCAAACCCAGCCAAAATCCCCCCCAAAATCTCCCCAAATCCCCTTTAAACCCCTCCAGAATAAATTTTGGATTAATTTCAGGTAATTTTGGGTTAATTTCAGGTAATTCTGTAATATTTTCAGGTAACTTTGGATTACTTTCAGGTAATTTTGGGTCAATTTCAGGTGATTTTGGATCAATTTTGGATCAATTTTGGTGATTTTGGGCACTTCCTGGATCCAAAATTTGACACAGGATCCAAACCCAGCCAAAATCCCCCCCAAATCCCCTTTAAACCCCCCCAGGATGAATTTTGGGAAAATTTCAGGTAATCTGGGTTAATTTCAGGTCATTTTGGAATAATTTCACGTAATTTTGGGTCAATTTCAGGTAATTTTGGGCCATTTTGGGCACTTCCTGAATCCAAAATTTGACACAGGATCCAAACCCAGCCAAAATCCCCCCTAAAATCCCCCAAACCCCCTTTAAACCCCCCCAAACCCTCCCAGGATGAATTTTGGGTTAATTTCAGGTAATTTTGGGTTAATTTCAGGTAATTTTGGAATAATTTCAGGTAATTTTGGGTCAATTTCAGGTGATTTTGGGTCAATTTCAGATAATTTTGGGCCATTTTTGGCACTTCCTGGACACAAAATTTCACGTAGGATCCAAACCCAGCCGAAATCCCCCCAAAATCCCCTCAAATCCCCCCCAGGATGAATTTTGGGTTAAGTACAGGTAATTTTGGATTAATTCCAGGTATTTTTGGGTGGATTTTGGGCCATTTTTGGC
>NW_024499401.1:0-1562 GCF_017590055.1 Onychostruthus taczanowskii
GCGCCACGGCCGCGTCCCCCGGGGGGGGTCGGAGTGATCGTTGCACTCCGGATCAGCGACGGGGGAATTCCAGAAAATTCCAGAAAGTTCCAGAAAAAATCGGGAATTTTGGGGATTTTTTGCAAGTTTTGTGGGATTTTTTAGGGGTGTTGAGGTGATTTTGGGGATTTTTTGGGTTTTTTTTAGGGATTTTTGGGAGGTTTTTTGAGGATTATTTGAGAAGTATTTGAGGATTTTTTTGGGAAGTTTTAGAGGATTTGTCTGGAAATTTTTGGGGAAAACTTTTGTGGATTTTTTTAGGGATTTTCTGCGATTTTTGGGGATTTTCTGGGGGGATTTTTGGGGTGATTTTTGTCAGAATTTGTGGGGGGGCCCAGAAACCCCCGGAACTGCAGCGCCACGGCCGCGTCCCCCGGGGGGGTCAGAGTGATCGTCGCACTCCGGATCAGCGACACCTACCGGGGGAAGAAATTGGGGAAAATCCCAAAAAAATCAGGAATTTTGGGGATTTTTTGCAAGTTTTGTGGGATTTTTAGGGGTTTTGAGGTGATTTTGGGGATTTTTTGGGGTTTTTTTGGGGATTTTTGGGAGTTTTTTTTGAGGATTATTTAAGGTTTATTTGAGGAATTAAAAAAAAAAAATCAGGAATTTTGGGGATTTTTTGCAAGTTTTGTGGGATTTTTAGGGGTTTTGAGGTGATTTTGGGGATTTTTTGGGGTTTTTTTGGGGATTTTTGGGAGTTTTTTTTGAGGATTATTTAAGGTTTATTTGAGGAATTCTTGAGGGAATTTTTAGAGGATTTTTCTGGAAATTTTTTGGGGAAAATTTTTGTGGATTTTTTTAGGGATTTTCTGCGATTTTTGGGGATTTTTTTTCTGAGGAGATTTTGCGCTGATTTTTGTCAGAATTTTGGGCCTTTTTTTGCAAATTTTTTGGGATTTTTTTTGGAATTTTTGGAAGATATTTTGAGGTTTTTTTGGGGCTCACTTTGTCAGACCAGAACTCATTTTTGGGCCATTTTAGGTCCATTCAAAGCCATTTTTTGGCCATTTTTTTCTGTGTTTTTCCCATTTTTATCAGAATTTTGAGATGATTTTTGGGGTGATTTTGGGGATTTTTTGGGGTGATTTTGGGGGATTTTTGGGCCATTTTATGTCCATTGAAAGTGAATTTTTGGGCCATTTTTGCTGCATTTTTCCCTATTTTTTCCTAATTTTTGGGGGGATTTTTGGGGGTACTTTGAGGATTTTGGGGGGATTTTTTGGGGTGATTTGGGGGATTTTTGGGGCTCACCTTGTCGAGCTGGGACTCGATTTTGGACCATTTTTGGTGGATTTTGGGCCATTTTTGGGGGATTTTGGGCCATTTTTGGGGGATTTTTGGGCCATTTTTGCTGCGTTTTTTCCTGTTTTCACCTGAAATTTTTTGGGATGTTTGGGGATATTTTGGGCATTTTTGGGAAATTTGTTGAGGATATTTTGGGGATTTTTGGGGGGATTTTTTGGGGTATTTTGGGGGATTTTTGGGCCATTTTCTATCCATTTAAAGTGAATTTTTGGGCC
>NW_024499402.1:0-1562 GCF_017590055.1 Onychostruthus taczanowskii
GGGCCTGAATTTTGGAGCTTTTAGGGCATGAATTTGGGGTTTGGAGGGGCAGAATTTTGGGTTAAATTCTGGTTTTTTAGGGACCGAATTTTGGGGTGAATTCTGGGGTTTTTAGGGACCGAATTTTGGGGTGAATTTGGGGTTTTTGGGGCCTGAATTTGGGCTGAATTTTGGATTTTTAGGGACCAAATTTTGGGGTGAATTTGGAGTTTTTGTGGCCTGAATTTGGGGTTTTGAGGGGCAGAATTTTGGGTTAAATTCCAGTTTTTTAGGGACCGAATTTTGGGGTGAATTCTGGGATTTTACAGCGTGAATTTTGGGTTTCTAGGTCCTGAATTTGGGCTGAATTTCAGTTTTTTAGGGCCTGAAGTTTGGGGTTTTTAGGGCCTGAATTTTGGGTGAATTCTGGTTTTTTAGCGACCAAATTTCGGGGTGAATTTGGAGTTTTTGTGGCCTGAATTTGGGGTTTTTAGGGCCTGGAATTTAGGGCTGAATTGTGGATTTTTAGGGAACGAATTCTGGGATTTTAGGGCCTGAATTTTGGGTTTCTAGGTCCTGAATTTGGGCTCAATTTTGGTTTTTTAGGGCCTCAATTTTGGGGTTTTTAGGGCTGGAATTTTGGGGTTCTTAGGTACCAAATTTTGGGTTGAATTTGGGGTTTTTGTGGCCTGAATTTGGAGCTTTTGGGGCCTGAATTTGGGGTTTTGAGGGGCAGAATTTTGAGGTTTTTAGTGGCAGAATTTTGGGTTGAATTCTGTTTTTTTAGGTACCAAATTTCGAGCTGAATTTGGGATTTTTAGGTACCAAATTTTGGGTGAATTTGGACTTTTTGTGGCCTGAATTTTGGGGTTTTTAGGACCTGAATTTGGGGTGAATTTGGGTTTTTTAGGGACCGAATTTTGGGGTGAATTTGGCGTTTTTAGGGCCTGAATTTTGGGGTGGATTCTGGTTTTTTAGGGCCTGAATTTGGGGTTTTTAGGGTCCCAATTTTGGGGTGAATTCTGTTTTTTTAGGGAACCAATTTTGGGGATTTTAGGGGCTGAATTTTGGGGTGAATTCCGGGTTTTTAGGGCCTGAATTTTGGAGCTTTTGGGGCCTGAATTTGGGGTTTTGAGGGGCAGAATTTTGGGGTTTTTAGGGCCTGAATTTTGGGGTGAATTTGGGGTTTTTAGGGACAGAATATTGGAGTGGATTCTGGTTTTTTAGGGCCTGGATTTTGGGGTGAATTTTTAGGATTTTTAGGGCCTGAATTTTGGGGTGAATTTTGGGGTTTCTAGGGCCTGAATTTTGGAGCTTTTAGGGCCTGAATTTCGGGTTTTTAGGACCTGAATTTTGGGGTTTTTAGGGGCAGAATTTTGGGCTGAATTCGGGGTTTTTAGGGCCTGAATTTTGGGGTGAATTTCGGATTTTTAGGGACCAAATTTTGGGGTGAATTCCTGATTTTTAAGGCTTGGATTTTCGGGTGAATTTGGGATTTTTAGGGCCTCAATTTGGGGTTTTTAGGGCTGAATTTTGGGCTGAATTCCAGTTTTTAGGGGCTGAATTTTGGGTGAATTTTGGGG
>NW_024499403.1:0-1561 GCF_017590055.1 Onychostruthus taczanowskii
GGGAAAAAGTCGATTTTCAGGGGAAAAATGCCAATTTTGGGGGAAAAAAATCTCAATTTTGGGGGAAAAAAGTGATTTTTGAGGGGGAAAAAGTCGATTTTCAGGGGAAAAATGCCAATTTTGGGGGAAAAAATCCCAATTTTCGGGAAAAAAATCTCAATTTTGGGGGAAAAAAGCAATTGTTGAGGGGGAAAATCTCAGTTTTGGGGGGGAAATACAAAATTGGGGAGGAAAATACAAAATTGAGGGGGAAAATCAAGATTTTTGGAGAAAAAAATCCCAATTTTGGGGAAAAAAATCCCAATTTGGGGGGAAAAAATGCCAGTTCTGGGGAAAAAAAGTGATTTTTGAGGGGGAAAATCCCAATTTTGGGGGAAAAAATGCCAATTTTGGGGGGAAAATGCCAGTTTTGAGGGAAAAAAATCAATTTTTGAGGGGGAAAAAGTCGATTTTCAGGGGGGAAAAAAATGCCAATTTTGGGGGGGGGAAAAGTGATTTTTGAGGGGGAAAATCCCAATTTTGGGGGAAGTTTGGGGGGGAAAAGTAGATTATTGGGATAAAAATGCCAATTTTGGGGGGGGGAAAAGTGATTTTTGAGGGGAAAAAGTCGATTTTCAGGGGGGAAAAAAATGCCAATTTTGGGGGGAAAATGCCAGTTTTGAGGGAAAAAAATCAATTTTTGAGGGGGAAAAAGTCGATTTTCAGGGGGAAAATCCCAATTTTGGGGGAAGTTTGGGGAGGAAAAGAAGATTATTGGGGAAAAAAATGCCAATTTTCGGGGGAAAATGGATTTTTGAGGGGAAAAAGTCGATTTTCATGAGGAAAATCTCATTTTGGGGGAAATTTGGGGGGGTTTGGGGAGGAAAAAAGTGATTTGGGGAGGAAATAGAAAATTTGGGAGGAAAAAGAAGATTTTTTGGGGAAAAATTCCAATTTTGGGAGGAAAAAAGTGATTTTTGAGGGGGAAAACCTCAGTTTTGGGGGTGCTTGGGGGGAAAATGACAAAATTTGGGGGAAAAAGAAGATTTTTGGGGGAAAAATCCCAATTGTGGGGGAAATTTTGGGGAAAAGAAGATTTTTGGGGAAAAACATCCCAATTTTGGGGAAATAAAACCCCAGTTTTGGGGGAAAAAATGGATTTTTGAGGGGAAAAAGTCGATTTTCAGGGAGAAAATCTCAGTTTTGGGGGAAATTTGGGGAGTTTTGGGGGAGAAGTGAGGTGGAAAATGCAGAATTTTTGGGGGAAAAAAAGGATTTGTGGTGAAAATGGGGATTTGACATTGAAAAAGGGGTTTTAGAGGCGGTTTTGGGCTGATTTGTGGCAGTTTTTGGGTAATTCTGGGCGATTTTGGGGCATTTTTGGGGTAAATTTGGGCGGGTTTGAGGCTAGGCCTCAGTGGTTGCCATGGTGACGGGCGGGCGGTGGTTCCGGTCACGTGGGCGTCACTTCGCGCTGTAGTTCCGGTCAGGTGAGGGCTGTTTCCGGTTCCGGCGGGAAGCGGAGCCGGAGCGAGCGGTGGGAGCGGAGGGGCCCGGGGGGGATTTGGGGGGTCCTGGGGGG
>NW_024499404.1:0-1561 GCF_017590055.1 Onychostruthus taczanowskii
TGGGAGAGCACTGGAGAGGGACTGAGGGGAACTGGATTTGGGGACCCCTGTGTAGGTTTTGGGGTGTCCCCAGTTCCTGTCGGGGTTTGGGGACCCCCTTGTCTGTCCCGGGTGGGTTTTGGGGTCCCAGAGATGGTTTTAGGGACCCCACCCCCTTTAATGGGAGGAGTTTTGGGGTTTGGGGTCCCCCATCTGTCCGGGTGGGTTTTGGGGTCTCCCCAGTACCTGTAGGGATTTGGGGACCCCCCCCAGAGCTGTCCCAGGTGGGTTTTGGGGTCTCCCTGGTGCCTGGAGGGGTTTTGGGGTCCCAGAGCCCCTTTGTAGGGAGGGGATTTTGGGTTTGGGACCCCCCATCTGTCCGGGTGGGCTTTGGGGACTCCCCAGTTCCTGTAGGGATTTGGGGACCCCCCGTCTGTCCGGGTGGGCTTTGGGGACTCCCCAGTTCCTGTAGGGATTTGGGGACCCCCGTCTGTCCGGGTGGGCTTGGGGGACTCCCCAGTTCCTGTAGGGATTTGGGGACCCCCTGTCTGTCCGGGTGGGCTTTGGGGACTCCCCAGTTGCTGTAGGGATTTGGGGACCCCCCGTCTGTCCGGGTGGGCTTTGGGGACTCCCCAGTTCCTGTAGGGATTTTGGGGACCCCCTTGTCTGTCCCGGGTGGGTTTTGGGGTCCCAGAGATGGTTTTAGGGACCCCACCCCCTTTAATGGGAGGAGTTTTGGGGTTTGGGGTCCCCCGTCTGTCTGGGTGGGCTTTGGCGACTCCCCAGTTCCTGTAGGGATTTTGGGGACCCCCTTGTCTGTCCCGGGTGGGTTTTGGGGTCCCAGAGATGGTTTTAGGGACCCCACCCCCTTTAATGGGAGGAGTTTTGGGGTTTGGGGTCCCCCATCTGTCCGGGTGGGTTTTGGGGTCTCCCCAGTACCTGTAGGGATTTGGGGACCCCCCCCAGAGCTGTCTCGGGTGGGTTTTGGGGTCTCCCTGGTGCCTGGAGGGGTTTTGGGGTCCCAGAGCCCCTTTGTAGGGAGGGGATTTGGGGTTTGGGACCCCCTGTCTGTCCCGGTGGGCTTTGGGGTCTCCCTGGTACCTGCAGGGATTTTGGGAACCCCCGGTCTGTCTGGGTGGGCTTTGGGGACTCCCCAGTTCCTGTAGGGATTTGGGGACCCCCCGTCTGTCTGGGTGGGCTTTGGGGACTCCCCAGTTCCTGTAGGGATTTGGGACCCCCCGTCTGTCCGGGTGGGCTTGGGGGACTCCCCAGTTCCTGTAGGGATTTGGGGACCCCCCGTCTGTCCGGGTGGGCTTTGGGGACTCCCCAGTTCCTGTAGGGATTTTGGGGACCCCCCGTCTGTCCGGGTGGGTTTCGGGGTGCCCGGCAGTGACGGGGGGTCCCCAGGACGAGCTGGTGGCCCCCCACTCCTTGGCCTTCGCCCCCGACGGCTCCCGGCTCCTGGGGGGCTTCGACGGCGCCGTGCGGGAATTCCCGACCGAGCGGCCGGGCCGGAGCGGCCTCCAGAGGAACCTGCACCGTGAGGGGCGGGGCCTGCGGGGCCTGGGGGCGGGGCCTAAAA
>NW_024499405.1:0-721 GCF_017590055.1 Onychostruthus taczanowskii
TCAAATTTGGGCTCTTGTGAGGCCAAACGGGACAAGAGTGACCCCACAAACACCCCAAAATCACCCCAAAATCCTGCAGGGTCCAGAACCCTTTATAGAGCCCAAAAACCCCACAAAAATCCCATAAAAGCCCTCAAATCAGCTGCTATCAAATCCCTCAAATTTGGGCTCTTGTGAGGCCAAACGGGCCAAGAGTGACCCCACAACCACCCCAAAATCACCCCAAAATCCTGCAGGGTCCAGAACCCTTTATAGAGCCCAAAAACCCCACAAAAATCCCATAAAAGCCCTCAAATCAGCTGCTATCAAATCCCTCAAATTTGGGCTCTTGTGAGGCCAAACGGGCCAAGAGTGACCCCACAACCACCCCAAAATCACCCCAAAATCACCCCAAAATCACCCCAAAATCACCCCAAAATCACCCCAAAATCCTGCAGGGTCCAGAACCCTTTATAGAGCCCAAAAACCCCACAAAAATCCCATAAAATCCCCATAAAATCCCCCAAAATCAGCTCCTATAAGATCACCGGGACCTCTGTGGGGTTCTGTGGGGCCAAACGTGCCGTGAGTCACCCCAAAAACGCCCCAAAAATATCCCAAAATCTTGCAGGGTCACAGGGACACCAAAGCCCCACAAAAATAGCACAAAAACCCCATAAAATCCCCTAAATTTGTTGCAAAATCCTCCAAAAATGCCCCAAAATCCTCCCAAAAATGCCCA
>NW_024499405.1:917-1560 GCF_017590055.1 Onychostruthus taczanowskii
GCCTCAAAATCCCCCAAAACTGCCCCAAAATCCCCAAAACTGCCTCAAAAAAGCCTAAAAATCCCCCAAAACTGCCTCAAAATCCCCCAAAACTGCCCCAAAATCCCCAAAACTGCCTCAAAATCCCCCAAAACTGCCTCAAAATCACCCAAAACTGCTCCAAAAAAGCCTCAAAATCCCCCAAAACTGCCCCAAAATCCCCAAAACTGCCTCAAAAAAGCCTAAAAATCCCCCAAAACTGCCTCAAAATCCCCCAAAACTGCCCCAAAATCCCCAAAACTGCCTCAAAATCCCCCAAAACTGCCCCAAAATCCCCAAAACTGCCTCAAAATCCCCCAAAACTGCCCCAAAATCCCCAAAACTGCTCCAAAAAAGCCCCCAAACCCCCAAATTTCCCCAAAATGACCCCAAAGCCACCCCCGGATGTCCCCAAACATCCCCAAAGTGTTCCCAGAGTGTCCCCAAATGTCCCTAAAGGTCCCCAAAAGTGTCCCTGGAGTGACCCCAAATTGTTCCCAGGGTGTCCCCAAACATCCCTGGGGTGTCCCCTAAGTGTCCCCAAATGCCCCTGGCTGTCCCCATGGTGTCCCAGTGTCCCCAATGTCCCCATAGTGTTCCCAGTGTCCCCACGGTGTCCCCATGT
>NW_024499406.1:0-1559 GCF_017590055.1 Onychostruthus taczanowskii
GAACTCCTTGAAGTTGGTGCCACTAAGTCTGTTTATTTGTTATGCATTTGATAGCTGAGCTTTTTAAAGCCATAAATGAGAGGTCAGACTACCTAGCTATCTTATTCACATTTACACGCAAACAAAAGAAAGAAAAATTACACTCTTTCTTCCTGGTAGTAGAATTCAGAAACTATTTTCAAAGCCAGAAATATATCTTTTAACAATACCTATATTTTTTTTCCTTTTTGTGTCAAAAAATCATAGGTTGGAGGAGTGAATTAATCTAGGTATTTTTTGCATTTTATATTCAAGTTAGTGTTCATCAAAGCTTGTAGGAGAAAGATCCACTCCTCACTTATCATTAGAAGATTTTATGCATGTCATATCTAACCTAAATCTTGTACCTTCTTCATTCTTTGTTACTATTCAGCATCCCAGATACCTCAAATCTGATTTATTCCATCATTTTAAAGCACTGATACGTTGTATCTATATCAAGATTGTTTGCCTTTGATCAATCCTTATCTGAAGCAACTACTTTCAATTTCTTCTAATAAGAGGGCACTCTTACATCAGAAGGATAAATACAGCAGCCAGGAAGCACCCAGGATTTACCTCTTTCAGTGTAGTTTGCCTGAAGCACATTGAGTTTGTTAAAAATTTAATGTGCAGATGCTCTGCCTCCTTAGTGCCCTGTTGGTCAAATTACTGTGTCATGTTGGCCTTGCTTTGGCAAGACCACTCTGTATTTTCCTTGGGGCTACGCTGGAATAGCTACAGTGGAAGGAAATGCATAAGATAGGTTTGTTTCTTACTCAAATTTTAGCCAGATTCTGCAATATTTGGTTTTTGTTCCCCAGCTATTCTGTAGTTGCATCAAATCCATGTAAAACCCCTAATACATGGCATTTTTAATGATTAAATGTCAATTTACTTATTTTTACAATAAGATATTGGTTATGAAAAGCTACCTAAAAATCAGAGGCTCAAAGCCAAGACATTGTTCCTGAAAGTGGGTTCAACTGTCTTGAAATTGCTATTCCTGTATTAGTGGGGTTTTAAATAGTATAATTAATTATAAATGGCCAGAAATCTTCAGTAACCTTGCTCTATGCATTTGACAGAGAATGATAAAGAGATAAAAGGAAACTTCCTACAACAGCAATTAGCCCAAACTTGTCAATGCTGACTTGCAGGAAAACAGCTTAAGCTCATAAAAATCAGTTGATCAGCACAATTTCACCACCAGGCTATGGGTTTTCCTGGGATGCTGAAGATAGGGGAACAAACAAACACAAATCTTTCAATCCAAGCTTATACTGAAGGGCAATTTGGTTTTCTTTTCAAAATATCTCAGGCTTCACCACATATGAGGTTACATATTCAGAATCACTTTGGCTGCTGTACCCAGACATTCAGTGAGGCAGAAGCCCAGCTCTGACAAAAATCATGCTGGAAATAAGACATGGAGGATTTAGTTTGAAATAAGAAGGGGTACAAGCCAAGAAAGAATTAGAGTTACAGGGCAGTATTGTAGATGTTCATTGTCTTTTTAAAAAAAGAAGTGTATTCTTTTT
>NW_024499407.1:0-42882 GCF_017590055.1 Onychostruthus taczanowskii
AGCACACACAGCACACACAGCACACCCGCAGCTCCCCCGCGCTCACGCACAGATGCACACTCAAAGGGCACCTGGGTAACAAACGTCAGCGAAACCGACCGGTTTCGGTCAGAGTTTACTTGAGGATTTGCCTCCAGGGCACTCCCTCTTTTCCGAGGCTGAGGTGCCCCGCAGCCCGGCAGCAGCCTGCCCTGCGCGGCGGGATGCTAACGCCCCAGGCAATGCCATCCTCTGGGTTACCTGCACCGAGCTGTAAATCCCACCTGCCCTGCAGGGATTCCCTCTTTACTTAGGAGCTGGGGTCCCAGCCGAACACCCTGCCTCTCTGAGACCGAGCTGGATTTCTGCTTTTCCATACGTGCAAGAATGAGAGACCCTTGCCACGTCCCAGACCTCCTGTGCTCAAAACCCGAGGCTGAGCTGGAATGGCTTTTGTCAGGAAACTCACCAGTTCAGTTTTACAGAGGTGTGAAATTTACATGTCTTCATATTTACACACTTTTGTCCTTAGGCATGACACTTCAGCAACCCACATATGCAATAAGCCCGAAACATCACAGACCCTCAAATGTGCTGACACTGAACATCCTCAAGCAACACGATTCAGGAGATGCTCTTTAATCAGCCATGGAAAATAACTCACGCCTGCAAAATGGCATTTAATAGCTGTTCTCTTTCTTCTTCCTTCTTTGGTGTGTTTTTGGGTTTTTTTTGTTTTGGTGTGGTTTTGTTTTTTTCGTTTTGGTTTGGTTATTTTTTTGTTTTGTTTTGGGTTTTTTTTGTAATTGTGATAACCAATGTACATGTTAAGGCTACTACACAGCTGGCTGCTTTCTACTCTTCACCATAGTTTTCAAAAAGCATGAATAATTTAAAAATAAGACATTGCCAGTATTCCAATTAAATAATAACCTGACAGTATCTTTCAAACTATCATATGTGCCACCAAAGGTATTACCTGCACAATTCCAAAGATGAGCTCCCTATTATTTGAAACTGTGTCAGGGGATTACTTTGGGGACAGAGCAAAAAGGCCAAGGAGCGTAATTTGAACTCTCAAAGGTAGAATTATAGACCTTTTGGCAAGGTGGGGAGAGGGCATTTAATGCACTTCGGATGATACTCTAACCCACTGGCAGAATTTGAAAGAGGTGAATAAATGTCTAATCAGAAAAAGTAGAGAGAAACAGAAGAGCACGCCAGAGAAACCCCGGCAATGTTTTTCCTCCTGCAGGATCAGAATTTGGGACGGGACACACAGAGCCCCAGCACAACTTCTGCCCCTCCTTCCCTCCCCGGGACTGGGGATTCCTGCTCAAGCCAGGGAGGAAACGTGCCCGTGCCACGGTGATATCAGAGTGACAGCAGGGAAGCAAGGAGAGCACTTATCCCCAGGCCACACTCCAGCAATGAAACATTTCCTGTCATAGACCCTGGGACTGCACCAAAAAGACTGAAAAGTTTAACTCTGCAACACAGAGCAGATGTCTGACAGACCAGGAATCCTTCCGTTTCCAAAGCAACTTGTGCCAAAGTCTGTGTGAATTACTATCGCTATTACTTGCTGCCAAAGCTCCCAAAAAGAAGGAAACCGAGACCTTCCTATTGAAGGAAAAAGTCATCATTACTGTGCTTTTCCCAGCTTGTACTGGAACAAGGATTTTTCCTGTTTTTCTGCTTCCTTCCGACTTATTTGCCGTTTCTAAAGCAATTGTCACGTATATTAACGAATCTCACTCCAAAAAAAAACCCCAAACAAAACAACCCAAACCCAAAGAAAAACCAAACAAAAAAAAACCCCAAACCAAACAAAAAATAAAAAAATCAAAACACCAAACAAACAAAAAAACCCCAACACAACAAAACAAAAATACCAACAGGAGTGGGAGATTCAAACCAAAGGAGAAGCAATAAATGTAATTTTAAACATTTAACATTTGTGCCATTACAGATACTATATGCATAAGAGCAAAGATTTTTTTCTGTAAATAAATATACAGGGATTAATTTTGTTAAATAAAATTTGAGTGTACAGAGATCAAAGGCACACAGGTAGCAGAATTGTTTCTGGAAAGATTAAATTAAGTATTATTTTGAAGATCTTTGTTAACGCTACAATTTGTGTAAATATTATAGATATTGCTTTATTAATTATGTATTAACTATTGACATTGGTCAATAACTAGAGCTTAGAATTTTTAGTGTGGGGCTGGGTTAAAACAGCCTGATACTGAACCCTTGATGACATTTTCATTTTCTTACTTTTTGTTTTTTCTTTTCCTGGATAAGAATTATCCGATGGCTCCGATTTTTCATTTGTTTGGTATAGAATTGTGCCCCACGCTGCATTTTGTATTATTAACAAATTTTGAAATTACAAGAACAAAGCTAAATGTTAGAAAACAAACTGAAAAGAACTCGCTGGCTGTCTGAATCCTGCATTCAGGCAGGAAGAGCATTTTTTAATGCTTTTCTGTGTCCTTGAATGAACTGACATTTAGCAGAAGTTTTCATGTTTTCCTTGTGGATGGTAAGTAAAACATTAAAAAATAACATGACCAACTGGATATATCAAACCTCAGCTGCACACCCCACCTGCCCAGATATTCCCTTTGCAGGTTTATATTCTCAGAGCACCTAGAGGAGAGAACAGCAACACCTGACTGAACTGCTCTTGCAGCTGAACATTTTCTGAAGCACTGACCAGGACTCTGGGGCATGTTTTCCATTTATATCTATTTTTTGAGTGAGTCTCTTCCCTATAAGACAAAAACTGGAGTGGCAATGGAAGAACATTGACTGAGAAATGGTCTCAGTCTTACTGATGGAAAAGAGACCAGGTATTTGCCAAACTAAAAAGAAATAAAGTCTCAATGAAGTTACTCCTTATAAATTTTCAGCCCTTCCTACAACATTAAAATAAAGTAGGACCAGAAAAATTTTCTTTTGTGAAAAATTCAGTTCCTAAAGAGCCTGCTTTCTCCTCCAAATTCCTGCAGATTTCAAGCTTCACAAAGCCACTCAGGATTAGTCAAGCTTTCAAATTTAAAATTCCATGTGCTCCTTGTAATTATTTGAGTTCACTGGGAAATTATTTTCAAATGTGCATTTCCATAAAAGGGAAAAGCGGTTTTCAGCTTTTGTCCTTTGGAGATTGCATGTGTGTGCCGCAAAAAGGAAAAAAAAAAAAAAAAAAAAATTACATCACCGACATACGTCACAAACATGTCATTTGTGGTTAAAAACATAAAATGGCATCACTGACGCCTCAAAATTTGCATTGCCAGGGATATTTCTGGTGCTGCTTTGCAGAGTCAGAATTTTTCGGCACCGGCAGCACCAGGCTGGCTGAGAGGCAGGGCAGGGAGGGGAGCAGCCTGCTTTGGGGGTCCCTGCAGGCAGCAGCCTTTGGGGCCACTCACCACACCCTGCAAGAGAAACCCAGCACAAAGCACCGTGACCACCACTAAATCTCTCCATTTTCTGGGAAATCACAACAGGAACGGGCCTGCTTCTCCTGCACCAAGCTGCTCCTCAAAATGAAAAAAAACCCTCTGACGAAAATCACAAGTGGGCGACCAAAGCTCGGCCTTTAGGCTTCGTTTTGGGCAGGAGTGTGCTTTAAACTTGGGCTTGCTATCTGAAAATCTGAGCCACACAAACACATCCCACGGATCCACCACGTGAGACTCACACACACACAGCACCGCCAGCTGAATTGTCCCTCTGCTCCAGCTGCTGACACCGGTTTCTTAGAGGGACCTCCGCTCTTTTTATTCCAGAAAAATGTTATAATAATTAAAAATCCAATGAGGACATCCCCTCATTCCAATTCCTAAAAACGTGCCTGAATTCCCAAAAAGCCCGAATCCAAACGGGGCTGGGGCACAGCTCAGCTTTGTGCTGGGCTGCCACTGGCTGCAGCCCGTGACACGGAGCCCGGGCTGGGCACGCTGCTGCCCCTCTCACGGCCGTGCTACAGGGCACCACTGTCACTTCTGCTGCAAGCTGGCACCTTCAGGCAGCACGGGGCAGGGGGAATGCCCAAGGCAGAGCCCAAGGACACCACGCAGCACACACACACACGCCTGTGCTCACACGTGTGCGCCTCGCCACGCGCCCCGGGGAGCCAGCCCCGCGTCCCCGGCTCCAGGGGCAGCGAGCATCCCCCATCTGCAGTAAAGTTCTAAAAGCATGGAGAGCCAGCTCCAGGCTGGCTGCCTTACCTTTGGGAGGGCAGTGCAGCGGGAGGCAGGGCCGGGCTGAGCGCGCGGCCCGCGCTCCAGCAGGGTACGGCCAGCTCTGGTGCTCCGCCATGCACAGAGGGTTTCAAAAAGAGACCGAAAAGAGCATCTGGCAGCTTCCCCCATGCTCCCCCCTCGCTGCCTGGCTGCTGGGGTTTTAAAGGAGTTGGTGGAGGAAGATTTGTCCTGGGGATGCCTGGCTGTTCCTGGTGCCTCAGGGGCTCAGAGTAGGGACAGGCACGCCACAGCCACCCAGGCAGCACAATGCAGGATAGCAAAGTGCAGAGAAATCTGCCCACTGAGGGCAAAGAGGGGCTTTGTGACTGCCACTGGAACCTGCTGTCTCCAACGGGCCTGCTCAGGCTCTCTGAGGGCATTCCCCGCATCCCCAATCCAAAAGTGTGAGCAAAGGAACACCAATCACCGGGTCACACCTGAGGCTGTGCCAAGGCACACGCAGAACTCACACCAAAGCGAGGGCAGAGAACACCAAACCACACCAAACTGGTGACAGAAACAGCTCTGCAGCTGGTTCTGTGCACATGGCTCTCAGCAGTGTGTTACCCGTGCAGTCTGCATCCACCAAAAAAGTCCAGGACCGGACAGAGAGCTTTAATTTCCTTCTTTCCTCACTGCTAATGTCATTGTCTGACAGGACATATTCTGGAGAGCTGGGAATGCCACATATGATGTGAAATCAGAGACACTCGCAAAAGCTTTAGAGGAAAAGCAGTCACCACCACCAGGGAGAGGAAGAGGCTAAGCCTGGCAGGTGGGAAACCCTACCACTGCCAAGCATTGCCAGGTAAAAAGAAACAGCTCAAGCCCAAATCCCACGGCTACAAAAACCGTCATGCCAGTGGGAAATTCTGTAGGGGGTGCTGGGGGCCCTGAGCAGAGCAGCTGGGGGCTGCAGCCAGGCTCAGCAGCACTGACCACGGCGAGCTCTGGAAACACCAGTTACACACGCCATCAGGACACAGAGATCCCCATGCCAGCAGCGAGCTGGGGGCTGCTGCCAGGCTCAGCAGCAATGCTGCCCTGGCAGAGGCTGCTCCACAGGGACACAGCCACAGCAACACACAGCACTGACCACGGCGAGCTCTGGAAACACCAGACGCCAGCAGGACACAGAGAGCCCCATGCCAGCAGCCAGGCCCTGCCAGCCTGCGCCATGCACTCGACATGCACAGGTGCTGCAGCAGCCTGGGGAGCCACGTCTGCATTTCCTCCCGGTTTAAAGCAAAGCAGTGACCACACAGCCCTGCCTCATGGTCAGCATCCCTGCAGTGCTCTTGCAGGGGGCAGGGTCAGATCTCTGCACCCCTGTCTCTGGAACCTACACCTGGCTGCTCACCCCAAACTTTATTTTTTTCCTATGTCCTTTGCATCCAACATAGTCTCTACGGCACTTTCTAATTGTTTAAACGCCTAGAGCTCCTCCTCCTAAAGAATTAAATCAGTTTCCCATCAGCGTTCAAAAATTCAGTTGCAGAGTGACAGCTTGTTAGCACCTGTAAGAAACCCAAAGAAATAGGGACAAGGAAGAAAGATCAAACTGATAACAGAAGGGAGGGGAAATTCCCTTACAGCTATCACCAAAACAGCGGGGAAAAAAAGGTGGGAAAAGTGAAAAAAAGTCACACAGAATATATGACCATGTAAGCATGGGCACTCTTGCAGAAAACCTAGTCAGCAATCCCAAGCCAGAGGAAATTCAAATGAGAGCCAGGTCCACAGCAGTGACGGAATCTGAACTGATACAAGGGGCTGCTCAGGTTGCAGGATGCGCTTAGCCTCGATCTCTTTGGATTTCCAAAGGAACTTTATTAGTTTTATTAATTTTTTTCTTAAATAATCAAGAGATTCGAGTGTATCCACACAACACGGCGAAGAAGATTAAGATTTTTTTTCCTTTAATCAAAATATCCATATGCATGCGTTGCATCTTCCAGGGGGTAAGGTGGATTCCCACTGCTGCCTCCCGCTCCAGGGTGCGTTCCGCTGCAGGAACTCATGCACAAACCACTCCCACCACATTTCCATGCCGGCAGGCTTGCAGCAGGCAGCAGTGAGCACAGGAAAGCCCCCAGACCCCGGGGCTCAGCAGGGTGCAGCTGTGGGAGCCTCGGAGGGGCTCAGCAGCTCAGGGCAGGCAGAGCCAGCTGTGCCTGCCTCCCAGGGGACTCAGCCTGGCTGTGCAGCAGGGGCAGCAGAGCAGGAGCTGGGAGCACGCCAGCCTGGCCAGGACACCGCTGCTCTGTGCCCCTCTGTGCCCCCCAGCCAGCACAGCCTGCTGCTAAAAACACAGATTTTGGAGCCAGGCACCCCTCCTGTGCGCTCTCCACCAGCTGGTCTGAGTGCTCCAGCAGTGCCACCCCTGGAGCCTGCTCGGGGCCGTGGGGACACTGGGACCTGGCCAGGGACTCCTGCTGCTTTTAGGAAATGCAGCACACACCTCTGCACCAACGGTAGCATGTCTAGGTATCAACAACGAAAATATTTGGATTGCTGCAGATTGATTTTTGATTGTTTGGTTTTGATTGTTGAGGATTTCCAGCTGGAAAT
This sequence comes from Onychostruthus taczanowskii, assembly GCF_017590055.1. Taxonomy (NCBI): domain Eukaryota; kingdom Metazoa; phylum Chordata; class Aves; order Passeriformes; family Passeridae; genus Onychostruthus; species Onychostruthus taczanowskii. The sequence goes on from NW_024499407.1 coordinate 6,813, forward strand.
CTTTTCACTTCTGAGAGCAACTTTGTCTGAGATTGAACCCAGTGATTCCACAACTTGGGTATCCCAATGAGCAGAGGGAAATGGGACTCTTTGTAGAGCACTTATCTGGCCTAGAAAAGTGAAAAATTTGTGGTAGCCATTTTTGTAGGAAAAAATAAGTTGTTGCTACACATCACAGGACTCCACAACAAAAACATACTGTACAATGGTCACACTCAAAAGCAGCTGTCAGGGAAAAGAAGCAAAGCACAACTCATTGTATTTTGTTGTAAACTTACACCTTTTCACCATTTAGAAACAAACTGAGGGATTTGAGTAATAGAACACAGAGAAAAGAAATACAGATGTGGTCAGATTTTTTCGTAGGTCCTGCAGTGTCCCACAGTTAAGATAAATTTGAGGTCAGCCTCTAAAGGAAGCCATTTCAAACACTGACAGTTCATAAAGAGCATTTCCTTTTTGATAGAGATAAAAATTAAGTCAAATTTATTGGGACTGCTATTTCCATTCTGACTCCGTAAGGGGCAGTTACTGCCACTAAACAGAAGACACCTTCCTACATTATTTTTTAGGGAAGAGGCAAAAATTAAATGCTTTCAAATAAATTTTCTTTTCCATCTTAGGCATATTGTTATGTTTTCATTCACTGAATGTTCAAACACGCTTCTTTTTTTCTCCTTTTCATTTTACAAGTGCTCTTTGGAAGCAGAAGCAGCCGCAGAGCACAAAGTTGCCAAGCCCAGAGTGTAATCATACTCACACCCTGCCTCTGAGAAAGGGGCCAGGCGGGCAGAGGATATAACAGAGAGAAGATAAATTGCTTTTTGTACCCCTTAGTGGCCGGACATCAATGCTGCAGCTCTGAAAGCTGTCTTTCCCAAAAAAAAAAAAAAAAAAAAAAAAAAAAGGAGATTAGGATTGCAGCTATTCATGGAAGAAGAAATATGTTAAAAGGAAGGTTTTAATGAAGAAATGGATGAAAGACTTCCAACTACAGGAGATTAACGTTCTTATCATATAAACTCTTACTGCAAAGCTGAGAGAAGGGTGGGAGGGGAGAACACTCCTCTAAAGACATGGAAACTCTGACACTGAAAATGAATTCCCTGCATTAGTGCACATTAGTTTGTAATGGCTCCTTCTGCACCCTTTATTAGGGACTCCTAAACTTTAAATAAAAAAAAGAAAAAAAGTGTAGATCACACCACAGACATAGATTTGCTGATTTATCCATTTTTGAGACACGCTGTGAAGAAGGCAGGACCCTGTAAGCACAGCAACCAGCAGCATCATCAGGCAGTTTTCTGACAGGAAAACCACCAGGACAGGTGGGAACACACAGGTACCTGCTCCTGCCTTTGGCAGGGAAAGCAGGAATTTCACAGAAACCCTGGTGTGGCTCAGTGTGGCATTAGACAAGCAAACCCAAAACCTGACAGACACCTGACAGCCTCGGGAAGGAAGCAGGGCAGGGGGGAGGCAAGGCCCCAGGTGTGCACGGAGCACTGGTGCTCATGGAGCAGCCACACAGCTGTGGGATGGCAGGTGAGGAGCAGCAGGTAAACCCTGATCTGCCACCAGCACCCAGAGCATGCCACAGCCCAACAACCTCTCCTTCCTTCTCAACAGGTGCTGGGAGCTGGGGCTGCAGAGGGCAAAGACTCCCTGAGCACCAGAGGCACCAGGACAGCAGCATTTCCTTACAGGGAATATTGAAGTAATAACGCTGTTAGACAAGAGCAGGCTGGGCAGGTGCAGGGGAGTGAACAGCATGAGGAGATGTGTTGATGATTCTTCTCCGTGTGTGGAGACACGAGGCTTGACTCCATTTCAGAAGGCTGATTTATTATGTTAGATATTATATTGAAATACTACATTAAACTATACTAAAAGAACAGAGAGATCAGAGGGCTACAACAAGAAAGAACAGAATAACAAAATGCTGTGACTGCTCACAGCCTTGGCACAGGTGGCTGTGATTGCTCATCAATGGAAAACAATCCACATGCACCAATCACAGATGCACCTGTTGCATTCCACAGCAGCAGATAGTAATTGTTTACATTTCTCTCCTGAGGCTCCTCAGCTTCTCAGGAGAGGAAAAATCCCAGCAAAGGATTTTTCATAATATCATGGCTACAGAGATGTGCTCGATTCCTCCCCTGCAGGAGCTGTGTGTGACGCAGTGGAAGCTCAGCATCTCTGCCCAGGGCCTCAGAGGTGAAGGCAGACTCATCAAGCACATCTGGCTGCTCTCACCCTCAGAGGACTGCTCGTGTTTCAGTTCCCTTTTCCACGGGAAGCAAACCGGACACCAAGCACCACAGCACTGCCACAGGCAGCTCCAGGGGAGAAGGCAAAGGCAAGAATTCCTGAGTTCTTCCTGCTGTGATCATCCCTACTGATACCACAGGCCCTAAAATTGTAATTTATGTGTAGTGTTGTCACCAAAATACCTATATCACTCCCCAGAAACCCTGAAAACAGAACCGTGCCTGTCCCAAAATAGTTTCAATGAATGAGCAGAGACTATATCTGAGAGGGTAATTTGCCAATACAGATATTTTTAAAATACACTCCTTTGAACTGAAAATTTTTATGTTCATGTTTCAGCAGAGTCATGTATAGAACTGCAAAATCCCAGAAGGGTTTTGGTTCCACGAGGCCTTAAAGATCACCTTGTTCCAAACCCCTGCCACAGGCAGGAACACCTTCCCTTAGACAAGTTACATATCATTGTCTGTAGGTTGAGAGATACAAGCTCAGTAAACAAATTACAGTTACTGCACGCTAGGAACATTTATGGCTTCTCTTCCCTACAACTACTTTGATTTTTCATTATGAACACATATCTACAACACAATTTATTCTAAGCCTATGTCTTTGCATGGGGATCACAGTCTGTGTTAAGAAAAGGAGCAACTAAACCAAACTTTTGTGCACCAGAGCTACTTGAATTCTATGCACCAGAATCTGGAGGGGTTTGGAGAAGGTTCTGGCCTCCTGTTGAGAACAGAACCAGAGCAGGAGAAGAGCACGTGTATTTATGACCTCGCAAGACTGCCTTTGACTGCCCACTACAACATCTCAAAAACTGTTCATATACCCTACACTCTACAAAACAATCTTAGTTCTGACCAGTGTGACCCAGTCACACAGTGCAGGGAAATTCCAGCCCTGCTGTCTGCTCTGAATGTGGCTTGCTTATTGCCAACATTCACTACAAACCAGAAACATTACAATGTTTGTCACAAAAACGTGGCATAACTCAGCAGAAACTGCCCCCTGGTACCAAACATCCATTTGATTTTTAACAGCCCCCTCAGTCAGCACTGGCACACCTGCAAGGCAAGAATTGCAAGGCACTTCTTGGAAACTTTTTAAAGATTTGTAAGGAGGAAAAAACAGCATGAATTCCAAATGTGGTGCTTATTAGGGCCTCTGACACACTGACAGAGTGCTTTATGTAGAAGTCTGTGCAGCCACAAACTGTGCCAAGCTATGCAAAACCACACACAACTCCAGCAGAAGGTTATCAAGCATTTATGGCCCTGAAATATGTGTTTCACCAAAGCAGAAGGTGAAGCCTATTCCTCGGCTCCTCCCTGTCAAACAGTGCAGCAGCATGTGAACTGTTTATAGACACTCAGACAAAAAACTCCACTGAAGCCAGCCTGCAGACCTGTGGCTGATCACCCACAGTCTGCAGCTGCTGGTGACACTGCATGTCACACACAGTGCTTACCACAGACACCTGCTGAAACTCCGTGGCACTGACCACCACCTGGATGGACCTTCTGGCTGTAATGGGGAGGAATGTTTATCAAAACACCAGAATGGCAGACTTCAGTGCCTGGGGAGAAACCTCTCCGAATTCAGGGCAGAATTCACATGAGAAAAGTCAGCCAACTGCAGATGAACAGCCCAAACTGTCAAGAGTGCAGAGGGGGCAGTCACCTGCTGAATTCAGGCAGGGGAAATGCTCAGGTCTCCCCTCTGCCCCTTGCTTCCTTCCTGCTACAGCTCATCCCTGTCCTGAGCTGAAAGGTCTCTGGTCTGGCACACAGCAACCTCTTATACCCTCTCAAAACCACAAAATACATGGCAAGGTTGAAAAGTTCACAGTATAAATCACTCTGATATTCCTTCTGAATTTCTACCAGGAAAAATGCTGTTTTTCCTTCCACATGCCACGCTGCTGAAACAAAGGTATTGAAATGGAACAAATAACGACCATTTCATTTGCCACAGCTTTGCCAGGAACTCGCTTGCTTTCTGTTCATCTTTCAAGTACTGACACCGGCGTCACTGCAGACAAATTGCTGTCCCCACACCAGAACAAACACGGCAATAAGAAGCACTAACCTTTCCTGACAGGAGTGGCACAGCCCTCGAGGTTCAGCATGATGTCTCCATCCCTGTCATCAGCACCAGCTCCCAGGAGCATCCAGCTCTCGATGTCATCACTGTCAGAGACCAAGCTCTCCTCCTCCGAGCTGCTGCCTATCACCAGCACATCCTGGGGGGCCTGAGGTCCAGCAGCAAGGACTGGGGCAGGCCTGCCACTGCTGCTGCCTCTCGGCCTTGGTGTGCCCACAGCAGACCCAGGGGGACACAGGGCATCACGTCCCGCAGCTCTGGTGTGCTTTGGTGTGGAGGAGACCGGCTGGGTGTGCGCTTTCCCTTGAGCTGAAGGGCATCTTGATCTCTTTGCCTTGCTTTTGTAGATGCTGTCTTCATCTGGGGTGTCAGACAGGACGATGACCTCGGGCTCCTCTGTGAGCTGAGTACCACCATCAGTGAGCTCACTGAGGTTCTCATCTTCATCCTCTTTCTCAGTTAGACCTGAGCTTTGACCCACGGCTTCTCCAGCATCAGCTTCTTCATCCCTTTCCAGTGTGCTGATTTCTCCAAGATCCTGGGAGTAGTGGATCTGGCTGTAGAGATGAAACTCCACCTCACTATCAACACTCTGCTCACTGGATGACTCCTCAGGATAAAGTTCATCTTCATACACTTCAGCATTCTCAGGATCATCATACCCAGTAAATATTCTGGAAAGCAAGGAGTCTGAGTCTACAAAAAAAAAAAAAAAAAAATCAAACAGTAACATCAGAATGGTCATATATCCAAAATAAGCCTTCAACTGATACCTTTGGTCTTCTTGAAATTGCTCGGGTGAGTCTGAGAGGAGAGTCTGAGGTGAGTCAGGAGAGCAGAGCTCTGCACACAGACCATCAAACTGAGCAGGTTCAATAGCCACCCGTGCTCCAATGTGGAACAGCAAAAGCTACTGAAGGATGCATTTGCATCAACCATCACTACTACTTCAGCTGGACTGCTGTGGCCTCTGAAAGGGGCATTACTGAGCTCTCCCCTGCCACCCCAGGGAGGCCACCTGCTGCTCACAGCCCACACCCAGTGTGCTGTGCACTCCTGGGCCCTCCAGGCTGGAGTGAGTGCACAAGGAGCCACTAAAGCCACTGAGGGATTGGAACACCTGTCCTCAAAGGTCAGGCTGGGACTGCTGCTGCACAGGGAGGGGAAGCTCAGAAGGATTTACCCAGGCTTTGTCCAGGCTCACAAACACCCAACGGGGCAACGGGAATAAACAAGACAGAACGACCACAGCACCGCCCAGCAAGAACTGGAAAGGAAATGGACACAAAATAACAAAATACGGGGAATTTCACTTAAATGTAACTCTGTTGCCCACAAAGGCTGCTGAGCCTCCATTCTTGAGGACCTCCAAACCTCAGCTAGGCACAGCCCTGAGCTCCAGGTCCCTCCGCTTTAAAGCAGGGCTGAAATTGCCCGAGGCTCCTTCCCACCTCAGCCCAGGGGTGAGTGAGTCCAGAGCTCACAGCCTGCTCCCCTGCCAGACTGGGATTTTACATCTGGATATTCAGGGATGTTCTAAAGTCACCCTGCCTCCTTGAGAGACGACCTTACTTTGTGTTATGACCACATGAAGCACGGAGCATAGGACACGGGACGCTCCCTCTAAAAGTCTGTCTGTGTTTCTGCATTACAGCTGCTCCCATGGAAGTCATCCAGCTTTTTCTAGACATGAAAACTGCCAGATGAAGTTCAGCTTTTTGGCTGGTGAGGAAGAGTTGCATGGGACTGTTTAAACCCACTTAGCTGGACACACATACAGAAGTTCAGGTTTGTGAGCTGTGTACAGATGTAGCTTGTGTGACAATGGCATTTGAAGAACCCAAAGGTTCCTCTCTGCTCTTACCCAGGTTCCTAAGCAAACATAACACCTGATCTGCTAAATATGTGAAAGAACAAGGCGGGAAGTAGAGACAATAAACCTACTTTACACCACTACCTACTTTAGATGCTGTAGAAAGGAAGGAAAATGCAAAGGCACCAGAATGGCTGTAGCTAGAAAAACATGTAACAGACCAAATGAAGGTCCCAAACTTCAACATTTTTGTCAACTTCACAGGGGGTCCCTGTTTCAAACAGGTTGGAGCCTGTTCCCACCCACACAGGGAGAACAGAGCTCCAATCAAGCACATTCACAATATTAACATGTGGCTATGAGGTGTGAGAAGAGGCCTTCAGCAATGTAGGAAAGTAACACATCCTCCTGCAGATGTTTTTAGTGAGCTCCAAAACAGAACCCAAGTACTCCTCCCTGCCCTTCTGTCCCCAGGGGACAGTCACACACAGTAAGCAGTGACCAGTGCTAAAAACTGAGCAACACTGGTGTCTCCCAAGCATCCAGGGAGCTGACTCATGGACACTTCACAGGGCAGGCAGCAGCACAAACAGGCAGCAATATGCACTCACTTTGATCCATGCTTCTCACAAGGTCAAAGCACAGCTCCTCCTCCTCCCAGGTCCACTCGTGGCTGGGATAACCAAGGGCTCCTCTTCCTGCTCAGGATGCACACCAGGCCACTGGGAAAGAAGAAACATCCAACATCAGCACCACAACAGAGCCTGAGCACCTGCTGCCCACCATGCTCACCCTCACAGCCATGCCCTTCCTCCCAGGAAAGGGAAACAGCCATGTCAGGAATCCCACACCACAGCACACACACAGCCTCAAGGACAGGGAAGAGAAGCTCAACAAACTCTGGCTGTTTTCCAGACTGTCAAACTGAAGCAGTCTCACAGAGGTAACTCAGAGAAAGACCTGACTGCAACTTCAGGTTTCCTTTTGCCAGTGAAAAGTTTAGACTATGGGCAAACACTCCTTTCCATAGAACCACAGCAGGGTTTTGGCTGGAAGGGATCCCCAGGGCCCCTGTTCCCTCAGCTGTGCTCACCTCCAAGTGCCACACCTACCCTGCTTCCAGCTGGGCTATCAGAAAGACACTCCTCACCTCTGAGTCTGCAGAGCACATTACAAATATTGGTCCTGCAGAGACTACCTGATCTGACAGGCTGCAGGGAGCAACAGCTCACTCACACATCCTACTTTGGAACTAGATTACCCTACCTTAATTAAAAAAAACCCCAAACTTCAAACCCTTGGCAACAGGAGAACCCATCCCTCCATGGAGAGGAGCTGCACTCCCAGCTGAAGCCAAGCACACCTTCCTCAGAAGCACCTGACTGCCTCTCAGGTACCCCCAAAGTAAGGACCACCTTCAAGTCCAAGTACAGGGCTACCAATGCTGACATTAAAAAATCTCAGACATCTATCTGAGCTCCTTCTAACCATTAACAAAACTGCAAATGGCTGCAGTTGGCATCGACAGGGATAACTTTCAAAAACTGCCTGCCAGCATTTTTCACCTGGGCCACAAGAAACCTGACATCCCCCAGGTGATGCAGGAGTGGCAGCAGCACCAGGCAGACAAAGGGGAGGTGCCACTGGGAACTCAAAGCAGGGAGGAAGAGCAAGGCCAACAAACAATTAACAAACAAGTTAATTAGACACCTCAGCCACAATCCCAAGCAGGTTTGGGATGCTCAGGGCTCCCCCACTGGCAGAAGGGACTCTGGGCATCCTTCCCATGCCATTCCTGCTCACCTGCCTCACTCTCCCTGCCAACCCCTCCTTCCCACTGCTGAACTCCAGCCCTTCTGCTGCTCCTGCTCTCCCAGCTTCCAGAGCTCCTCCTGCTCATCTCCAAACACTGAGAGCTCTTAAAAACCTCTGAACACAAACCAAAGCACAGAGACCTTCTTCCATTGCACAGACAAGTGCACTGTTCCCATCACACACCATCAGCAAGCCCCAAACCTTTCCTTATTTATCTCATTCTCACAGCCAAATCTAACCCTTTTGGATAACTGCTGCACTGAGAACAAACATGCTCTCTACTGCCCTGGAAGGCAAAACACACCCTGCTGTCAGGCTGTTACAGACTGCAACAACAAAATGGGACAGAAAAAAGGGGAAAGAAAGATTTTCTTTCAGGAAAATCACCATGCTGTCCACCTAAACACGGGGTCAGATACCAGGACAGCAGGAGCAGCTTTAAATTGAGTTCCATTTGTGACACAGACTGCCTGCTGCTTCAGACTGCTGAGACACTGCAAGGGCACAGACAGTATGAAACTGGCCATTTAACCCCAGAGCATGTGAATGAAACCTTTCAGCTCAGCTGCTGTAGCTGCTTTTGCACCCTGCATTGCCTGGATGAGAAAATCATCACCACGAAGCTCATGACTGCAAAGAAAACCCCATCTGGGAAGATATGAAAACATCAAACCTAAACGTCTGTACAAAAACCTACCCAAAGATACATTTATTAACAGAGGGCAGTGTCAGGAGACTGCTTTTCTTCCCCTGCTCTGTTTCTGCAGCTGGTGTGACTCCAGCCGGGCTGGGCCCCACGTGGTTCTCAGAGCCCTCACCTGCTGCCCAGGTGAGACTGCAGCTGCAGCCACCTGGGGCTGCCCGGCCTGCAGAGGAGAAGTGTCAGGGGGTGGGCTGGGAGCAGCCTCTGCCCTCATCTTCCACGACCTAACAGTGACTTTTGGCTAAATACTGAGATGCAAACCCTGTCCTCGTCCCATTTGCACTTTGAGGAGACACAACTGCTCTGGACTTTCTCTAAATGAGGTGCAAAGAGGTGCAGAGCTCTCTCTCTAAACGAGGTGCAAAGCTCTCTCTCTAAATGAGGTGCAAAGAGGTGCAGAGCTCTCTCTCTAAACGAGGTGCAAAGAGAGGAGCAAAGCTCTGCAGAAGAAGCCAGCACTTTTCTAACGGCAGCAATACCTTCAAGAGGGGAACGTCTCTTCCACACCCGAACCTGGAAAACAAGAGAACATTCCACGTTTACTCCCTGCCTTGCGGCAGACGCTTTCCTCCCACAGGCCCTTTCCGAACCCTGTTTTCCCGGGACGCCAGGGCAGGACGGCCCGGAGGGGCGCACACCGGGCACCGCCCGGGGCTCTCCGGGCCGCCGGGGCCGCCGGGCACGGGCTTGCTGCCCGAGGGCACCGGGGCACCGCAGCCGGAGGCCGGGCCAGGATCCCGGCCCGGGGGGAACAGGGCCGGGGCTGAGGGGAGCGGGATCCCGGCCGGGCTGCGAGGGGAGCCGGGTGCCGGTAGTCGCGGACGATACTCACTCACTGCCGACACCGGAGCCCAGTCGGTATCAGCACTCGGTACCGGGACGGACGGACTGAGTGGCTGCTGACCAGCCCACGGCCGGTGTCGGGGCTCCGTGCCGGGACCCGCCGGTGCCGGGGCTCCGTGCCGGCCGCGCCGGGACCCGCCGAACAGGAAATGGCCTTGGCCTGGCCCCGCCGTCCGGCCACGTGCTTCCGGCCCCGCCCCGCGCAGCCGAGGCCCCGCCCCGCTCCCCTCAGCCCCGGCCACGCCCCTCAGCCCCGGCCACGCCCCCAGGGCTTTGGGGAGAATTTACCGAAAATCGGTAAATCGGGGGTGGAGGTTTCCAGAGCCTCGCGTCCTGCCCGCTAGCACAGTCCTGTGAGAGGACCGCGCCTCCATGTGCGGAGCGGACAGCGTGAGCCGAGGAGAGACGGGCTGGGAAAGGGTCTGAAAGATCATCCAGGCCCTCGCCATGGAGGGGAGACTGGGACAGGGACAGGGACAGAGGGGCTGGGACAGGGAGAGGCACAGGGACTGGGACAGGGACTGGGATTGGGACTGGGACAGGGACACAGGGACTGGGACACAGGGACTGGGACTGAGACTGGGACAGGGACACAGAGACAGGCACAGGGACTGGGACTGGGACACAGGGACGGGGACAGGGACTGGGACTAGGACAGGGACAGGGACACAGGGGCTGGGACTGGGACTGGGACACTGGGACTGGGACAGGGACTGGAACAGGGGCTGGGACTGAGACTGGGACACGGAAAGGGACACAGGGGCTGGGACTGAGACTGGGACACGGAAAGGGACACAGGGGCTGGGACTGAGACTGGGACACGGAAAGGGACACAGGGGCTGGGACTGAGACTGGGACAGGGACACAGGGACGGGGACAGGGACTGGGACAGGGACACAGGGACGGGGACAGGGACTGGGACTAGGACAGGGACACAGGGTCAGGCACAGGGAGTGGGACTGGGACAGGGACAGGGGCACAGGCACAGGGACAGGGACTGGGACTGAGACTGGGACAGCAACAGGGACAGGGGCTGGGACTGGGACTGGGACAGGGACTGGGACTGAGACTGGGACAGGGACAGGGACACAGGGGCTGGGACTGGGACTGGGACACTGGGACTGGGACAGGGACTGGAACAGGGGCTGGGACTGAGACTGGGACAGGGACACAGGGACGGGGACAGGGACTGGGAGTGGGACAGGGACAGGGACACAGGGACTGGGACAGGGACTGGGACTGGGACAGGCACAGGGACTGGGACTAGGACAGGGACACAGGGTCAGGCACAGGGAGTGGGACTGGGACAGGGACAGGGGCACAGGCACAGGGACAGGCACAGGGACAGGGACTGGGACAGGGACTGGGACAGGGACACAGGGACAGGGACACAGGGACAGGGACTGGGACAGGGACTGGGACTGGGACAGGCACAGGGACTGGGACAGGGACACAGGGACAGGCACTGGGAGTGGGACTGGGACTGGGACAGAGGGACAGGCACAGGGACAGGGACTGAGACTGGGACAGGGACACAGGGACAGGCACTGGGAGTGGGACTGGGACTGGGACAGAGACTGGGACTGAGACTGGGACAGGGACACAGGGACAGGCACTGGGAGTGGGACTGGGACTGGGACAGAGACTGGGACTGAGACTGGGACAGGGACACAGGGACAGGGACTGGGACAGGGACAGGGATGGGACAGGCACAGGCACAGGGACAGGGACAGCTGCACTCGAGTGGGGCGCTTCTAGCCCACTCCAGGCTGGCCTGTGCCATTTCCAGGGGCCCAGGGGCAGCCCGAGCTGCTGCGGGCACGCTGTGCCAGGGCCTCGCACCCTCGGCGTGAGGAACTGCTCCCACTGCCGCCTCCAACGCTGTCCCGCGGCAGTGAGACTCCCTTCCCCTCGCTCTGCCCTGTGAGCCCCCCTTCCCCTCGCTGTGCCTCTCCAGCCCTGTGAGACTCCCTTCCCCTCGCTGTGCCCTGTGAGACTCCTTCCCCTCACTCCAGCCCTGTGAGACTCCCTTCCCCTCGCTCTGCCTCTCCAGCCCTGTCCGCAGTCCCTCTCCTGCTCTCTCGGAGCCCCTGTGGACATTGGAAGGGGCCCTGGAGCCCCCAGAGCCCCCATTTCTCCAGCAGGACACCCCCATCTCCCCGGTCCCCGCGGTGGGTGTGGTGGCTGCAGCCCTGAGAGCGACACAGCGGCGTGTGCCTGGAGTGCAGGTAAGTGCACCTGAGCTGGCACATGCCCTGAGTGCTGCCAGCCCGCGGGACGGGTTTGCTGCAGCCACGCTGCCCGTGTCCCCCCGCAGCCACACCTGCCCCAGCAGGGCCAGCCCGCAGGAACCCCTCTGAGCGGGCTGCAGCACTTCTGGAGGGCTCTGGGACCTGCACGGGGCAGAGAGGGGCCCTGGCCCAGGCAGGCAGACATCCTGTTCAGTACTGCCAAATGGAACCACGCAGGGCTGTGTGTGGTGTGTTTCAGCTCTGGGGCCAGTGGCCCCACACCCATCCCAGTGAGCTCACACCCATCCCAGTGAGCTCACACCCATCCCAGTGTCTCCATGCTCCCCCTGGGGCTGTGGGCCCACACTCCCTGGTGCGCTTCCTGACCAGCTGGGCTGTCTGGTGTGTGCCTGTTTGTAGGGACCCTGCCTCCCTCCGGGTGCTGCCCCTTCACGGGGCATCAGGGAATGGGGCAGAGCCTGCAAGGGGCAGGACAGGCGAGCAGGGTTGAGTGAGAAGATGCAAGGAGCTGGGGAGATTCCAGCTGTGTCTGCTGCATCGGGGACAGTGTGTGCCTGTTACACAGAGCTGCTCCTCCACGCTGCCCCACTCCACTGGGGCCAGCAGGGCTGCCTGTGCAGGCACACGCATGCACTGGCACATCACTGAGCCCAGAGCTTTCATTTTCTGTCCCATTTTCTGTAGGGCTTTCAGACTTCGGGGGTTTCCTTAATGCACTGCTGGTACTCTATTTTCAGCATTACTGGCGTGTAATTACGACCTGTGATTTACCTCTGTGAACGCTAGCATGGGCACATATGTGTGGGCTGCAAAACTGCCTCGTGAAAGGCAGAATAATGTGTTTCTCTGATCCTCCAGGCTCTAGGTCTGGGAAGGAGTCAACAAATCCAACCCACAAGCAGAAAGGTTTTATCTTCTGGCAGAGAGCGAGTGGAACCTGATGTAGCTGTGACACCTGGCACTGGCCTCAGGTACTTTGCTCTGATCTTATCATGGCACCTTTCAAAACAAAAATGCTTTTAATGCTTCTGGATGTTATGAAACCTACTCAAATATATCAGGTAATTAATTGCTGTAACATATACGCTGTTAAGATGATTAAAAGATGAGCTGGAGCTGCAGAATGTTACGCAACTGTCAGGACCCTGAGGATGACCCCTGGAACCTGCGCTGTGTCTGACCTCAGTTTCCCAAATTACTGACCCTGAGCCCTCCCTGCAGGCTGCCATCCTGCCGTGGCCCTGGCTCGTCCCCAGCCCCAGGCAGGTGCCTGGTGCCTGAGGGTGGGACTGCCCTCTCCAGGCTGGGGTACTGGGGTGGGCAGTGGCACCGGGCCCTGCCCCATCAGCTCCCACTGCACAGCTACTGAAATGGTGTCAAACACACCTTTGGAGACAGACCTCAGGTCAGGTATGCTTCCCCAGAGCATATTTATAGAAACAGCAGGACAAAGATTAGACCGTTTGGATTTAGCACTGACTACAGTGGTATTTTTTTGCTTGCAAGGACCCATTCCTGCTGGTTCTGCCCCTGAAAGGAAGTTCTTTTGGGTGGCGTCATAGCAAAACGTCAGCAACTGCCTCTGAGCCATCCACTGCCAGTCACCTGTCAGATCACCCCAGGGCCACCAGGGTGTCCCCAGGGAACATCATTCACCCTGGAAGGCAGTGCCACAGCTCCAGTGCAGCCTTGCTGCAGAGGAGCAGACAGAGGTGCCTGCATTCAAGCCAGCAGGACTCAGGAGTGATCCTTGGGCCCTGGCACCTTCACACTTGCATCCCTTTGCCTCTCAGGCCAGTTGAGCTGGGCTGCTGCCTTTGTCTGTGAGCACTATTTCTTGGTAGGAGGGCAAACTTCACCCGCTGTGTGCCTGAGCCCAGCCCAGACTGTTCCCCTGCTGCCCTGAACATGCTGCCTTTGGCGAGCCAGTGATTCAGCCGAGAGGGGAGAGAAGCCTGGCACAGAGCCTGGGGTCCTGCTGCTGACGCGTGGCCAGGAGGCGAGGAGCTGTCGCTGCCTTGGCACCCCGCTGGGAGTGCTGAGCCCGGAGAATGTGCCCTGCTTTCTGAGCTGTTCAGGGTGGCAGGAGGCACCCCCCGGGCGGCAAGGCTGCGGGGAGCAGTGCGCTTCGGAGCAGCTGTCTGTGCCGCCGGGCTGGCAGCGTGTGCGGGGAGCGGGGGGTCCCGTCCAGGCTGCGGGGTCCCGGCGCTGCTGGGCCCGCTGGATGTGCTCGGAGCCACCAGCAGCCCTGCCAGTGCGGGGAAAGGAGCTCCATCCTCACGGCCGGCGGCCGCACAAACCCCGCAGGAGGGAGCGGGCCCGCCGCCGGCTGCAGGGACAGGCGGCTTTGCAGCAGCCTCAAGGGCCTGGGACACTGGGACACAGCTCTGTCTCCTGCAGCCTGCTAGATCGCGGGGGACCGCTGGAGACCGTCCTTCTTCCCACCTGTTATGTTTGCCCAATGATCCAATCACAAATAAAAGGCCAAACAAAATTAAATGTAACAATAATTTTAATGAAATTTAAATGAAATAGTTTTAAGTATATAAAATTGAATACATTTAGTAAATGGGCAGTATAATTTGGTTATAATAAAATATATTTTGGTTCGGGTAATGGCGCATAAGCAAAATTACCGCGGGGTACGGAGCGCGAGGGCTATTGATCACTGTTTCAATTCCATCAGCACGAATCACACCTATTTATCGCACACCGAAACCCGTATGTGCTGATAGAAGGAAAAGGAAGGAGGAGGGACGTTTCCCCGGGATGCCACCTACCGGGATGGCGAGCCGGCAGGTGACATCCCAGGGAAACGTCCCCATCAGCCTTTCTGCGAGCCCCATGCTGCTCCCCGGAGCACCCTCAGCCTCCACCCAGCTCCCCACACCCGAGGAGCCCCGGTGGCTCCGGCAACAGCTGCCAGAAAGGACCCCAAAATTATATTTTCGATTCCATTCTTTCCAAAGTGTTTTTCTAAACACTGAGGGAGATGGCACAAAAGTTCTGAGGGCAACAGCACCAAAAGCACGCAGAATATGCCTCAGTGGTATTACACGTCCATGAAGTCTCTGTGTCAGGGTGCTGGCTCCTGCTCCTCTGACTTTGCTAGACACCAACCCTATGAGATGAAAAGGCTTATGAGAGATGCAGCTCCACCTGGCATTCCTAGAAGGTGATGCCCCGTCCAAGGAGGTTGCTGAGGAAAATCTCAGGACACTTGGCTATGGTGGAAACATTGGCTGATGTTTCTTCCACTCTGGAGCAACATGAAGACGTGTTTGAAAATTGTAGGCATGCAAGGAGGTTAATTAAATCTATTTGGGCAATGGTATTCTGTACAAGAGCCTAATTTTGCAGTCTTGTAGAACACACTTTTATCCCGGACTTGTTGAATCGAGTGGGCTGTACTTGCTTCTGGTCACCTGTGCCCAGGGGAGTTGTCTTTGACTTGCCTAGTCTGTTTCCTGACAGTCATACTGTTTTCCTCTGGAAGCTGCAAATGATGGGGGTTTTTGTGTTGTGTCTCTGGGCACATGAACTCCCTTTTCATCTGTCCTGATCCAGTAAAAGAGGTAAGCTTTGAGGTGATGAACCACTCATCCTCCTTGAAGGACCTGCCCCACTCTGCCAGGCAGGAGCAGGCAGGATTCTCTGCAATGGCCTCTTATGGAACCAATACTGGAGAGGTGGCAGCTGCAGGAGGGCTGAAACAGCTCAGGAAACACTGGGCAAGAGGGCAGAGAGAGGGAGGACAGAGCCCTGGGGCCGTGAGATGAGGAACTGAACCAGGACAGGGAGGAGGTGGCTGACATTTGCCTCTGCAGATAACATTTTCCCACCTTGCCTCCCATTTCATCAGCAGCAAATTGCTTTGCCCATGTCACAGGAGTGACGCTTTAAATGGACTTTACAGTGAAATGGCTTGAAAATCATCAGGGTGGTAGCCTGGCAGACCTCAGGCGCTGTGCCCTGACAGGGTCTCCATCATAGTGTGGAAGTGACGTGCAGCTCCCAAAGCCACTGGCTCTGGGCACAGACCGTAGGGACATCAGTCACCACACGGTGTTTTGACCTGTGCAGCCTCCTGAGCCAGAGGCCATCACCATCCTCAGCTGTCTGCAGCAGAGCAGGAGCACTTCAGAAGTTAATTAAATTCCCACCCCCCACCTGATCCGCTCCTCCTCTTCCCAGTGCTCCACTTTGCTGCTTCAAACCGAGCAGCGGGAGAGAGGAGGGAGTGTAATTATTTAGCTCCTTAGAGCCAGCTCTACAGTGCTTCAAAGCTTGTTAATTACAGTTTCAGCCGCGTGAGTCAATGGAGGACCAGAGAAGCATGTGGGGAGTGGGGGGCACGGGTTGAGGGAGGGGAAGGACTCTGTGAAGTCAAAGCCACCAAAGCTGACAGTCAGGAGAAGCAGGGTGAAATTGGGCAGGAAGCCAAAGGCCCGGGTGTATAGGAACCTGGGAGAGAGCCACAGGGAGTGGAGGGCAGCTGGAACACAGAGGGAGATGGAGAGAAGAGGGTGAAGATGGAGCTGTGTAGGGCAGTGGCATGGAGTGTCTGGAGTGTGGAATCTGCTCAGTGTCTGTGTCTGTGGAGGGTGACAGGGACACAGGTTAGGCACCACGGGATGCTGTGCCCTGGCGCCACAGCAGCGTGTCCTTTGTGCCCACCTTCCTTCTCTGGCAGAGCAGGTAGCTGCCCGGGCACTGGATCACTGACAGTGCTGTTGGGTAGGGCACGGCTGCTGGAGGGCAGAATGAATGTTACAACACATTGACCCTTGTCAGAGGAAATATTTCCTTTCCTCAACCGCTTTAATTTTCTCACTAAATGAGCAAAATAATTGCAAAAGTGTTCTGCCTCTCTCCCATTTCCGTTAGATAAGAATCCCCAGCATTTTAAGGGCAAAACCTGTAACATCACTTCTGTGATGAAAAGAGGAGATAATTGTCCTGAGCTCCTCTGACTCCTGAGGCAGCCTCTGCTACAGAACAACACTTCTGCAGTCCTGGGCTGAGGGTCCTGGGATTGAGGGGAGAGGCTACCTTTCTGAACATCCACAATTTCTGAAAATAATTTGTTGAAAAGAGGGTGCTGGTGGCAAGAATGTTCAGATCCTCCATGGGCAACCATATAGGGCTTATCTGCAGCTTCTGAAATTAATGTATGTGTATTTAATCTTTGACAGAAGTAAAAAGACAATTCAAAGCCAGAAAAGATTCTGTGCTTGAAGACTTGGTTCTGCACTGCTTTGCATCAAGCTTTGACTTCATGATTTCGATTTCTTTTTGCCTGGGCCCAGTCTCTGTTTCTCTCTTTTGCTGGAAAATTTCCCTTAAGGAAGCACTGGTGATGGCCCAAGAGACAATGTCTGAATGCTTTGCATTATGTACTGCTTTGACATTTGGCATTCCCATGGCATTTTCCCCATTATCGCCCATCAATGCGAAATAAGCTGTCAGAGCATGAAATTGGTACTTTTACATATTCTTAATGTACAGATGTCAGTCTGAAAGCCATGCACAAGCATTGTGATTAAATTCTCTGTTTCATCCCTTCGCTTATGCATGGATCTCTTTGGAAGACTTCATTCCTTTTGGGGGGTTATTGCAAAAAGGCACAACCTTAAAAAGTAATATTCCTGCTTAGTAGCACAATCAGAAGGTGAAAGATAAGTTTAAGACATTGTGCACTGAATGCATTATAGACACACAAATGCAGAGCAGTAGTGTTCGAATTTTAGCACCTGTGTTCCTGGCATGGCAGCAGAAAGTGAACAACAGGTACCAGATGCATAGAGGGAATATAATCAGTGACCCACTTTCTGGTGCCAAATGCATCAACATGTTCCAAATCAAATCTGCTCAGAGTTTACAAGTTTGTTATTCTGTGTTAATTAAAATGTAAGAATGGCAGTGCCTTATGGGAGGATGATTATGCCTAAACATAATGTACATGGAGAGAGAAGAAGAAGGGCATGACAGAGGATCCACCCAGGACTCCAGATTGCTTGATTTCGTTGGTTTGATCACAGATACAAAAGGATGGGTAGGAAAGTTACCTGCCTGAAAGTAAATCAGCTGCTCCACCCTCTGCTCTCAGCTGGTCTCAAGGACTTGCTCTGTAGCAGCAGTGAATATTGGTGCTACATGAGAGCAGAATGGGGGAGACCCCATTGTTAGGAGCTCCCAAGAAGAGGGTGAGTAAAGAGCACAGCATGCTGAGCTGGTCTCATAGCTGGCCCTTCTGTGAGCAGGGGATTATTTAGAGAGTTCTTGAGGTCCCTTGCACCTGAATTGTCCTGTGACCCCATTTTCTGGTAGGCAGAAGGCTGAAGCAGGAGGATGTTGGCTTCTGTATGGTAGAGTCCACGTGTGGCAGGAGTCCACGAACATCAGCAGGGTAACGTGCTGCTCCCCCAGATTTCTGGTTTGCAGTCAAATCAGGAGAGAGACCAAAAGTCTGCTTTTTCTTCATGTAAACCCAAAAACAACCCATGGACTGTTTTTAGCTGAATTTCCCTAAACAATGAGCTATGCAACTGTGTCATCAGTCCTTGCTTGCTCCTCTTCCCTGTCTTGCTTTCCACCCTACCAGAAGCTTGTGGTGTAGAAGCCACCAGCTCCAGTCAGGTGCAACCAAAAGGCTGGTGACAGTGCATGCAACTGCTGCCAGGGCTGGCCACACTGCAGGGCTCCAGTTCCTGGGCTCTGAGGCTGTCTGCAGTCACCAGGAAAAATCTGTCCCAGTCAGTGGAAAGTCTGCTGTGGTCTCTTGTGCTGACAGACAAGCACTTTCAGTACGGGGTGTTCACCACTCCCAGGTGCATAGCACCTTCCACAGCTCACCTATTCATTTGGAAGGTGATGGAACATTTTTCACTTTCTGTAGGAATTTCTGAACCCTGAATTTCTGAAATTAAGGGTTGAGCAGGCACTTCATGGAAGCATGAAGAGGAGTTGTCCCAGGGAAGTCACTTCTTCCCCCAGAATTAATATTTCTCTTCTCCTGCTCAGCTGCCAGCCTGCACAGCAGTCTGACTGGGTAATGCAGCAACCAGTTTTCCAGTGGACGACTTCCACCAGGCCCGTGGGGCTCACTGGGCTGCATCCAGCTGCAGAGTCCTTTGAGCAGACCCCGTGCCTGGAGGGTTCCTGCCCTCGAGGGCATCGGGAGCAGGATGATCTGCATGCAGAGCCTCTGTTCTGCTGCTAAAGGCAGCCTAACACAGAAAATAACACAGACTCTGCTGGGAAATGAACCAAAGCCAAGTAGTTCCAGTGATGCTTAGGCAGTGCCCCGGCAAAATCACTCCCTTGCACATTTTGCCCAGGAAACAACAGGCAGGACAGCCTTTCACTGTGAGCATGAGAGACAGTGATGCTCCACACAGCCACAGGCTACCCTCCAGTGCACTTCACAAGACTGCAGGTCTCCTTCACGAGAAAAAGATGTAGATATGAGCATATGTCATTTTTTTTCTGTGAAAAAAAGGCAACCCGGACCCTATGCATGCAGAGGTCTGTCACTTCCAAGACTCTGGGGCCCTGTGACCCAAGGGGCTGCAGATCCAGCTACAAATATGTGTATTGTCAGGAACAGGCCAGAAAAGGACAAAGTAATCTAGCAGTGATGGTAAAAGGCTATCCTGGACTGGAGGACCACTTTCATTTACTGCAGAAAATGTTTGTTTTTCTAAACAGGGGCATGAAGTTAATCCTCATAAGGAGAAATCTAAGTCCTGTGCTACTCTCTGCAGGATTTCTCCTACTTCATTAAACTCTGACATCTCAAAGGGCAAATCCACATTGTCATGTGCCACTTGTGCTTGAATAAAATGTGTGTATCAGTGCTTAATACAAGCTTATTTTTCCTTCTTATTTTGCAAGTGTAATTGCATAGTAAATCGAGCCACAGGCTTCTATTTACTTGTTAACATTAAGAGTGTGTCAGGCCGTATGTAAACAAGGGTATTAGCACAGATCTGGAGCAGAGTCAGTCTGTGCCAGCTGGAGACATGGTGCCTGTCTCTCCATTTACTGTGAGCGCTCGAGGCACTGGGAAGGAGTGGCGACTTTAGGCTGGTAAATACCCTCAGTAGCAAACACAGCTGTAGGATATTCCTGTCTGGTTGTTTTACCACCAAGACTCTGGTGTTTTCTAACATTGCTTTTCCTACAAGTTTTCTGTCTCAGATGATGAAATTTTAAGTGCTTGCAGAATAAATTTTCTAGGAAGTCTTGGAGCACCTGATGTGAGGTGTGCAGAGGTGTGCACAGCCAACCTGAGATATGTGCAGCCTTTGGTGAGAAATGGGCTGTTCCTGCTGGGTGCCTCTAGAAGAGATTTCTGCTTCAGACTGACTCAGCCTTGGCCTGAAATGCTCCAAATTCTGGGTCGTGCTCTAAGAGTGACTGCTGCACCGAGCAGCTCCCTCTGTCACAATCCTTCTCTCCCAGAAGGTGCTCATAGGCAGTGCTTTCGATCTCTTGGGCAGCTCAGGCAGCCCATGCAGCCTGGGCCCACAAGGTTTCCAGCCCTTTCCACCCTGTGTGGCTCCTCCCTGAGTGCCTTCCCCTGGTCCCTGTCTGATCCCTGGGCGGGAGGGCGGCATGGGACCCCGAGGTGGCACAGGGCCAGCGCAGCCCCTCTGCCTCCGAGGCACTGCCATGCTCCCTCAGCAGGACACCAGGTGTCTGCATGGCCTCAGTGCAGGGGACCCTTGCACCCCGTTCTCCCCTCTTCTCCTTGCTGTGTCCCCTCTGCTGGGAGAGGGTCTGGGCTGCCAGCCCCTGGGTCACTCTGGCTGTGTCTCAGCTTTGTTTCTCACCCTCAGGTGATTCACCAAGCTCTTCCACTGCCTGTCTTCCAGGGATTCACAATTGTTCACATTGCTCTCACCTTGGGAAGAACATCAGCAGCGATTTTACCCTGTTTTGTCACCAATCTGGAACAAACATCATCAAGACATCTGCAGGAACAAATCCCAGAGGTCTCACTCCTGGTATGTGCACTTTTCACAGATGACCTTCCTTCGGCGCATGAGACTTTCCAGTTACATCCAGCCTGGCTGTCTCCGTAGCTGCTTGTGCAGCAAGGTGAGCCCCTGTTCTGCCTCCCCAACCCCACCTCAGCCCTCAGTTTGGCACTGGGCCCTGGCTAGCCAGGAGGACAGAGCCTGAGCAGCCCCCAGGCTCGGGGTGCCGCAGCCTCTGCCACGAGCTGGCCGCAATTGGGGCTGGTGTAGGGCTGAAGGTGGGGGTCCTCCAGAAGGCTGCATCAGGCAGCACCCAGGGAGTGAAACTTTGCTCAGGCTGGGGATGTAAGCCATATGCCCCATTCCATGCAACTCAGAATCACAGAATCATGAGGCTGGAAGAGACCTCTAAGATCATCGAGTCCAATCTATGCCCTAACACCTCAACTAGACCATAGCACCAAGTGCCATGTCCAGTCTTTTTTTAAACACATCCAGAGATGGTGATTCCACCACCTCCCTGGGAAGAGCATTCCAGGGCTTTATTATTCTTTCAGTGAAAATTTTATTCCTAGTATCCAACCTATCCCTTCCCTGACGTACCTGAGACTGTGTCCTCTGGTTCTGTCAGTGCTGCCCTGTGGAAGAGACAATCCCCACCTGTCTGCAACCTCCCTTCAGGAAGTTGTAGAGAGCAACATTTCACCTCTGAACCTCCCCTTCTCCAGGCTAAACAACTCCAGCTCCTTCAAACATTCCTCATAGGGCTTGTGTTCCAAGCCCCTCACCAACCTTGTTGCTGTCCTCTGGACAAACTCCAGAACCTGCTTCCACACCGGGTTTCTTCTTGAAGGTCTTTGTAGTGATTGTGGACGGGAAGAAGATCCCAGCAGAGGCTGCTCGTCTTGCTCCAAGGGTGGGTAGACCAGCAGAGTGATGCTGGGAGTTCAGGAAGGCAAAGCGAGCTCTCAGGTTCTGCTCTCTCCTGGTACTATTCCTGTGGATGCTCAGGACTGACAACCTCCAGGGGCTATCCCCAGGTGGAACAGCAGCTCAGAGACACCTGGAGAAACTCTCCTGTCTCTGGGGTGTCACAGCCCGTGGCACGTGAAGCCTCACCCCTGCAACACCCTGAAGAGCGAGGTCGCTGTTCCCCTGGGCGTTTGTGAAGCTGTGGCTGGTCTGAAGGGCCTGCAGGGGCAGCAGGCTGGGCACAGGGCCGAGCCCTAGATGCCTCCTGCACGGCTTGCAGTAAGGAAGGGTAACACAGACTGTGAGCCAGTGCAAGGGAAACATCACCAAAAGCAGCCCAAGCTGCCTGAAAGTGTGACAGCTGGAGCACTGGCAGTGCCAACAGTTGTTAGGGCAGATGCAGCAACGTTAGCCATGAGGCCACCACACATCCCACTGCCTCTTCTTTCACTTTTCCCTCCTGGAGGAAAACCAGAAGAGGAATTGCGTGGTTATCAGTGTCCAGTTAGCCTCAGCCTGGCTTCATTCCTCCTGCCTTAGCCTGTGCAGGTGCCTTCTAGGAGAACTCCTGCCATCACCACAGAGCTGTGGGAGGGGCAGCCCATGGTGGCATGTCTAGACACCACTGCTGGGGCACAGCCTCTGGCCTTGTCACCAGAGAGCTCTGGATTCACAGGGTCTGTGCTGACTGTGAACCAAAAAAGCTGGCGTGCAAGTGTGTTTGCCTTCCGAGGCAGTGATGGATCCACAGCTGCTCTGTGAGGTGTCCACTGGGTCTGCCTTGGGGTAGCTGGTCTCCCTTAGAGGCTGGAGAAGCCCAGTGTCCCTGGGGACACTGCAGGAGCAGAACACCGTGTCTCCTGTGGCAGGACATACTAAGCCTAGGCAAAGCAGGCTCAGGGCAGCACATCTCTGGGGAGCCAAGCTCTGTGCCTTTGCCAGGGGGTGGAAAGCCAGCCTGCAGTGGCTGCTGCCCTGGCAGGAGGCACTGGGGGCACAGGGCTGCCACCACCCCTGAGCTGACAGGAAGCAGGGTGGTAAAGACCTCTGCCAGCCCAGGAATGTCATGATGATGTACATGGAGCAATTTTTAAACAAGGCAGTTTCATCTAATTCCATTGCAAACGCAGGTAGTAGATAACGCTCGGCATCCTGTTGAGCATCCAGCTGAGCTGTTACTTATTTCAGCAATGGAATTCACAAAAATTGCTGATTTCTGGATGTGACCAGGGCTGTCCAGGTGTTGCACACAGCAGGAGCAGGGTGGCCCAGAGGAGCACAGGTGGCAGGGTTTCATATGGCAGTGCTGGAGTAAGGTGATGAGTTTTCTCTACTCGGTGCTATTAAGGGTCTTTTCCAACCTAAACTAATCTATGATTCTAGGAGAGGGTGGGGGAAGCAAATAGTGGTTCTGTTCAGTGGAATTCCCCTCACACAGCAGATGAGAAAAGTCTCTGAAAGCCTCTCAGGCTGCTCCTGTGGTGGAGAGAGACACACTGGCTGCTTGTCAGTGGGCAGACAGGCTGCACTATGTGCCAGAACATGACAGTCCCATGTTTAGGGAAGGATCTAACGTCTTTTGCCTGCTGAACCTTGTTTCCTTCCCTGGGAGGCCAAAGCCTAGGCTGAAGGGTTCCCCATTCAGACCAGGCTGAAGCACACTCCTCCCTGAGCCCACAAAGCCAAACACACTGCCGGGGTGGCGAGAAGTAGGATGTGGAATATAAGATGTATGTGAGAATTCGGGGCAGTGATAGAATGAGCAGCCAGTGATAGAATGAACTCAGATCACACAGGAACCAGCAGGTCACAGTGTCTTCAAGCACTTACAGCTTTCTCTGGGGAAAGGTAGATGTGTCACTTGGAGGAGTCCCCGAGCCCAAAAAATGTGAAGTTCTCATGGCAAAAATGTTCAAAGCAGTGTTCTGAAGAAAACTTACTGTGAAAAATAAGTTGTCTCAGGATTACACCAGTGGATGTCAGGAGCTGGACTTTGCTGAGCCTTGTGTGTCTGTTCCAACTAGGAATAATCTATGATTCTGTGGAATCATAAACTAGAATAATCTATGACTCTGTGATTGTTATATCATTAAGAAACGACTAGCTGTAATCAAAGCCTTTTCTAAAACAAAGAGACAAGCAAACAGAAACCCCAAAAGGCAAGCCGTAGTCCGCCTCACGTACAGGATGTGGAAAATCTCAGCCCAAACTTTCAAAATCTGGTGAAGGTGTCGGCAGCTGAAGGTCTTGTGGGAAGTGATGGCCGTGCAGTTGGGCAGTGAACCTTGAGTCTCCTATAATTAGGCAAGGAAACAAGTGTACCGGAAACGCTACAAACAAGTTATTAACAGCTGCTCCGTTTTCACCCTCTCCATCTGCACCGCCTGGGGCTGGGCTGGGGCTGCCCTGGGGACAGCGCTGGTGGCAGGGGCTCCCTTTGTGCACAGGTTTTTGGGTTCCTGCCCACCCACCCTGCAGTGGGCAAGCCCAGCTGTGAAAGGCAGCAGAGAGCCGAGGCTCCTTCCTCAGTGCCACACATAAATACCCGGAGAATCTGGTTCCTGTGTTTTGTCACCTTGTTACTGAGGTGTCTGGGGGATGTGAGCTTAGCTGGGAGTGCTGGGGAAAGGGCTGTTAGGACAAATCCTGGGGGTTTAGTTTCACACAGCCGCTGCAGAGTGCTGGAGCACTGGCTCTTCCACAAATATCCATTTCTAGAAAAAACTACAAATCTCCCTGGTGTTTGTCCTGTTTAGTTAGAATTCACTAGTTTCGGCTACTGTTTCAATATTTTACTGATTGGACAGCAAATTCCCCAGTTTGATTGACAAAAACAAGATACTTTGAGAGATGCATGTTATATGGGCAGGTCTTTCAAAATAAAGCATTTAAGAGTTAGTTTCAAACCATGCCGTGGGGGTGTCAGCTTTCTCTCTGCGGGGAGTTCACACAGTGAGGCCTCCTATTTAGCATACTGTCTGTTGAATCACCCTATAGCTTCCAGGATGTTTTCTGAGGCATTTAGATTTATTTCAGTGTTTACAATGTATTTGTTGTTCATTAAACATGTTTGCCCAGGCTAACCCAACATGAAAGAAATTATCTTGTTTACAGTGGAACTTTGACAAAAATCATGCAGGAAAGATAGACAAACACACATAAACTTGGATTGCTGAGTGGAACATTGATTTGCTGCCACTTCCAATTTTTCTCATTAGAACTTATTTTATTTGAACATAACTCAGTACCCCGTGTAAATGTGAAGTTGTTAATCTTATTACTATACAGAAAACAAATTAATTGTTATGCATGATATTGGAAATGGGTTGTTAGGTTGGCATTGCGAAAATTAGAAAAATACACTCATTACTTCAAATGATATCTGATATACATGTACAACTCTGTTTTTAAAATCATTTGCTATATTCAGATAGCAAATACAGCAAGTAGGAAAGTAGGAAAGTCCTTTTTTTTTTTTTTTCTGTATGGTTTTAAAATTTCAGGCCTCCATCCTGAACGTTGGATTAAAGACTGTACTACACATTTGGAAATTTATATTTTAAAACGCTGGTATTGAACTGGAGAAAATGAAGTTGTTAGATTGAATTTCATCCAGCTGCAAGGCAGGATTCACCATGTTCATATAATTAATTAGTATGAGAGCCGGGTGGCTTACCTGTACAGGACAAGGATCTGCATTTCAGGTCTGCTATCTCACCACGACTGCTCCTTGAGAACGCTGTGATGGGTGGAGAAAGCCTGCTGGCGGTATTCTTTGGGGAAAAAAACCAGCCCAGAGTGTTAGGGGCAGGAGAAGGAGTGTCTGTGTTGGTGAAGCTTGCCAGCGTGCCAGGAAGGCAAAAGCCAGTCTTCCCTTCCAGCATGGAGCCCCCTTACTGACTGTGAGCTTTGCATGCCCAGAAGCTGCCTCTTGAAGGTTTTCTCTGCAGCCCTGCCCTTGTGAAATGCCTTGGTCTCTCTGTAGAGAGCTGGCAGCCTGAGGGGCCTCAGAGGAGCCAAAGTGGCAGGGCTTTCAGAAAAAGTGTGTCAAAATCTGAGACAAAAGGGTAAAATAGCACTGGAAGGTTTCTATCTTTACCTTGTTCATCACCTAGTCTTTTTACCCTGACCACATGCACCAGGCAGATCTTAGCATGCATATAACCCTGCCCTCCACCCCAAATCCCACCAACACCCTCTTCCATGCTGGAGCCTATTTTTCCAGACTGAACCCGTTATTCTCCTTGTAATTTCCCTCAGTGTCCATCTGGTACAGTCACACTTCCCTTCTCAGGCTGAGATCTACTTTGAGGAGTGCCACTGTGGTAGCTTGCCTGTTGTCCTCTCTGCTGGAGCAGGCAGTGAGACAGGGAGATGGGAAAGGTCCCACTGGTCACCCATGCCAAGCTGCTGTGCACACACCCAGCTGACCAGATCAGGACACCTTCCTCACCAAGGTGACAAGTTCCACCTGTCCTCTGGTGTGGGAGCACTTTGGACTGTGGTTTCTGTGTGATTTCTCTGGGAACTCCTACAGGCAGGGAGGCAAAGGCAAAAAGGCAGCCCCATCAAAAAACCAAGATCTTTGTCTCATTTGGAGCCTCCAGGGGGGACTTCCAGCAGGGCAACTGACATTGTCCTTCGGGAAACAAGTGTTTAATGATGTCCCTTTGCCTCGCTGCAAAACTTCTGAAAAAACTTCCCCCAAATTGGTCACAATACTCAAAATAATGCATACCCCACAGGGCAAGAAATAGAGACAGAACTAAAATAGCAGCACTAATGAGCGAAGTAAATATCAGAGCAGAGCTGTAAAGCAGTGAGGAAATTCCCCTAAAGAATGTTTTGTTCCGCTTTAGTGACGCTAAATACGAGGGTTTATCTTCAGCCTCTCTCATGCCACCAGGCTGCCATGAGCCATGAGGACAGGAACTCACCTGGCTGTTTTTTGGACAGTTTCATCCCTGGAGCCACAGTTCAAAGAAATCTCTGAGAAACAGAGGTGGTGGAAAGTGAGCCTTTTCTTCCAGTTTGGCCAGTGATACAGCACTCTCCAGGGAGCAATGTGGATTCATGGAAGTTTTGGTTGGGAGTGATCTTAAGAACCACCCAGTGCCACCCCTGCCATGGCAGGGACACCTCCCACTGTCCCAGGCTGCTCCAAGCCCTGTCCAGCCTGGCCTTGGGCACTGCCAGGGATCCAGGGGCAGCCCCAGCTGTGCCAGGGCCTGCCCGCCCTGCCAGGGAACAATTCCCCATTCCCAATCTCCCATCCATCCCTGCCCTCTGGCAGTGGGAGCCATTCCCTGTGTCCTGTTATATCATACCCTTGTCTAAAGTGCCTCTCCAGATCTGTTCAGCATTCTTTCCTGCAGAACATATCATGAAGCAAATGGCTTTTCATGGTGGTTATAGATATATATTGAGCAAACAGGGTAAGTGTTATCAAACCACTCCTTTTTAATTTTCTTCTTATTGATTTCAAAATTTGCCTAAAAAAAAAGGTTTCAATTACAAGACAACATTTTTATATTTCACACTTGGTAATTTTCATAGAGGTGTATAATTGGAGGTAAGCAGAATCTGGAGTTAATGAAATAGATTTCTGCATTGTTCTTAAAGTCCCCAGCTAATGACCATTTACAGTGTGATGAGAAAGAGCAGAGCTCTTTGTCATCTGCTCCAAACACAGCCCCCACCCCTGCAGAATCAAAGTGAATGCAAATAAAGAAAGAGAAATCACACCAAAAATACCTAAGGAGAGGAGAAAAACAATCTCATGTGGTAATTATTCTCAAAGGAATGCAAGAACCGAAAACACCCTGACCTGTTGCTGCAGGCAGCAGGACCAATAAGAGTGCCTCCCCCCTGCACACCCTGCCTCTGCCATCATCTGCAGGGATGTGGGAAGAATTCCATGGAGAAACTCCATGTGTAATTCCACGCACAGTCATTCCCATGCTCATGTGGGGGTGTGGGTTCCCATGCTCGTGTGTGGGGAAAGGGGAGCTCCCAGCTTTGCAAGCAGTGCAGGTGAAGGGATGGGAGGTGCCAGGACACAGCAGGATTTGGGCCCTCTGGGAGCTGTTGCTGCCAATTCGGACATTCTCCAAGGCCCAGTGGACTGAAATAGCATCCAGAAGAATTTCCAGGGGAAGAAAGTGCTTTGTTTTATTGCATGGCAGTGCACAACAGGCTAATAGCTTTGGAACAAGTGACAGAAATGCTGCAGAAGCAAAAAAGGGGAGTTACTTCTTGACATGAAAAGGCAAGGAGCCTTCCCAACCTGTTAAAGTAAAATGACTGATAAAGTATAGATAATAAATGCCTCTTTTATTTTTTTTTTCCTTTTTTCCCATTTCCATGTAACAGGTATTTTTTCTGACCCTGGTGGCAGGCAGAGCAGTGCCCTGCCAAGCAGTGCTGTGCAGCAGAACAGTGTGGTGGGCAAGTAGCAGAGTTCAGCTGGGGTGGGAGAGGACCAGCAAGGAGGAGGGGTCTGGCCTGAACTGTGAGTACCTTGGCAGAATGCAAAACAGAGGAAATGGTCCCCAGGAACATTCTGGTGCTGAGCAGAGGTGGTGGTGTTGTGGAAGAGGTTGCCAGGCTGGCACTGACTGGTACTGTGAGTGCTGTGTCCAGTTCTGGGCCCCGGAGTCACCCAGATGGTGACGCAATTCACAGGGCCTGCCCTGCTGTCATCATTTGGCCATTTCCCCTTTGTTAGAGACCATTCCAGCTGGGTCTGAGGATGATGTGCTGGGGGAAACCTGAGCATCAGAACCAGAGTGTGTGACCTCTGTGCGTGCCCGCGCGTCATTTGCTCCTTCCTGGCATCGGAGTGGGCCTGCTGCAGGTGCTGTGTGGGAAATCCCCTGGCTGCCCCTGTGAGCTGCTCTGCCGCAGCCCTGCACAACGTGTCACTGATGTCACACACCCCTTCCCATCCCTGCACCACCCTTCTGGCCCTGGTGCCCAGGCACACCATCCCACAGTGCCCCTTCCAGCAGGATCTGAGCTCATGGGCCAGTTCAGGGAGCACCCACAGGACAGCCTCCTGCCCAGGGGACATTTGATTGTCCACAGTAGTGAGATGAATGTCCCACTTGTTTCTGGTCCACACTGTGGAAATCGAGCAAAATCCTGTTAGGGAGTCTTTGCTGCCCCAGCCTTTTGTCACAAAACCCATTCTAGAGAAAAATGTGGCACCCCAGGGTGTACAGCCCCCCCTCATGCTGCCCAAACCCTCCCCAGACCATGTGGGGCTTCTACCCAGGGCTGCTGTGAATGAGAAACCTCCTGGGCTGTAGCACTGTGGCCTGGGGGTTGAAAATGTGCAAACATTTTCAGCCCTCTTTCATGTACTTCTCTTCTTCAGAATATCTGCTGTGGACACCTAGCAGTGGATGCACAAAGGCCCCGCTGCCCAGGGGGATTAAATGCGTGTTTACACATTCTTGCATCCACAGGCTTGTTTCCTAAAACCATGGATGGAAACATTGCTACAGGCCACTGAAATATGATGGTGAAAACACCTAACTAGAGCAGCTGATACGAGGTTTGTGGTAAATTCTCAAGTGCAGATTTGAAAACTCTTTGAAAGCAAAATATGGTAGGATGAAAAATCCTTTGGCAGCTAGGATTTACGGCAACATCTATTTGTGTGTGTGGCAGAATGTCAACAAAGGGATGTGCTTACTTAACAATCAACCTCTGGCTAACTAAGGAGGATCAGGAGAATATTGTACTGTGCTTCTGTAGGCATTAAGCCTGATCTGGAAAGATTCTGAACCATGCTGGACTCTGATGCTACCCAGATTCTGATCCTCTCCATTTCTTTGATTAGAGTTAATTATGTGTTTGGAGACTGTGACCCACCATCCTTTTTTTACAATCAGTAGAGTAGTATTAGTTTAATAATAGGAAACCTAATCTAGGAAATGTAACTGCTAATATATTGAGTATGTCTGCTTTTGAGCTCTGAGAGAGCCTTAGATTCTTTAGCATCCTGTCTTCTGCTTGCACTTTCAGAACACTTCTATGTCTAGCAACAGGCTCACTTAATACACTGTATTTTCTTCTTGGTGGGTAGTTGTTGGAAGCAGTGATTTAAATTCCTGTCTTCCAATCTACCTCTTCTCCCAGAAATTATCAAAAGCCAAGGAATTAATTTGACCTTTTTAGACAATTTAATAGCAGCAAACACACAAGTTACAGCACGACATGAACCTGAGGTTATGTTTTTTAAAGTTTCTCAAGAGAGACTGGAAAAGCAAGCATTGTACAGTGAAGTTGACTATTTCCAGCTAGAGACCCCATAAAAAAAAACCAAACCCAACGAAATCTTGTTTTGTTTTCTTTGCAACATATCTATAATGGGCCCCTCCTGTTAAAATGCCCACGGGAGGATGCTTTTAGGCGGTGGGAAGCGAGGTTTACAACTTAGCAAGTTGTTCCGGCGAGCCCAGCGGCCCACAGCCAGAATGTGCGTTGTGCCAGCCGCAGAGCAGAGGTGACAATCTGTCCCCACGGCCGTCTCACCTGCCAGGCACCCAGGGCCGTCATCCAAGTCCGCGCGGTGACACGGGCTGCGCTCCAAGGACGCTGTCTCAGGAGGTCCCCGGCCCACATCTGCGAAGGTGCAGCTCCTGCTCTGTGCTCTGCGCAGAGCCCTGCAGTCCCTTGGCGCCGCACGGCACCTTCCGACCAGCAAAGCCGCCGGCAGCCGGCCCCTCTCCCGCTGCTCCCGGCCGCACGCTCCCCGGAGAGCCTCCCGCTGCCTTTTCCTCCGCCGCGCCTTCGCTCACACGCAGCCAGCCCCGCATCCCAGCACGCACATTTCCTGCCGGGGCCGCGGGGCTCCAGCGCTCCCTCTCGCCGTCCCCGGCCTGAAGGAGCGGCCCGAGCATCCTGCAGCGCTCCCGGGAGCCCGGCCTGGCTCCGCAGGCACCTCCGAGGATGCGGTGGGGCTTCTGGCAGAGCTACCGGGAACAGGTACGAGCCCGCGCCTGGTCTGGCTTGGCCCTCCTTGGATCCCGGCTCATTTTCAGCAGTGTATGCAAGCATCTGACCAGGCAGAAGGTTCTACAAAGCTGACTTTTAAAACCGTGTCTTTTTAGCTATCAAAGTAACCACATTCGAGATCAGTGAAAGTGACAGAGGGAGGAGACCGAAGTGTTCATTGCAACCTTAAGACCTTCCGCACTAGGCTGATGAAATAGATTTGGGCTATTCATTGCTGTCATAAACAAAGTTAGCCTTCTGCTTCGACACAGGTTTATACCCAAAACCAGGCAGGCCCCAGCCAGTATGGTTGTGGACTGGAAGAAAAAAGTCCTAAGGGACAGCAAGGGGAGCAGACCTCCGAGTGCCAGACAGAAAAGCTCCGTGCTTAAACGCTTTTAGAAAAGCATTTCACCCAGTCACGGTGCTGGGAGTGACTCTCTCTGCGGAATACGCCAGAGAAAGACCCCTGGGAATACACCAACGAGAATGAAGCAACGGGCAGCACAGCTGAGGCAGAACTTACTGGTAGGTGAGGGGGAAGAAAAATAGTTATGAATATTGGCTGAAAAAGAGAAGTCTCTCATCATTTCCTGCCCTCCTCTCACGCTCTCAAAAATAAAACCCGCTGCTTTTGTCAGCTGCCCCACCGGCTCTGGCGTCTCTGTACCGACGAGACAGGACAGGGGGACGGAATCCTGGCAGGACAGACAGCATCTCCCGTCGTCCGTGTCTAGCTGCAGAGTCATGGTCTGGGGGGACAGCACATTCCTCCGTGCCGACCAGCTCCTCTTTCAGACCTCTTTTTCTGATGGCTTTTCGAGCACAGCTCTGTAAAGAACACCCACGGTATTAGAGTACGCTACCTAAGTGCCCTCAACTTTACAGCACTGCCCACCTAACACCTTTTAAATCGCTTCGGTCTGATTAACATCCCCATCTCAGATGGGACTTTTTCTCTGGGAACACACTGGGCCAGGATCGCTGATAGATCTCCCCCACTTTGAATTTAAAACGACGGACATCGGAGGAAAAAGAGACTGTAGTGCGGTAGAGGAGCACTGGCTATTTCCAAATCAGTAACACTCCTGCCTCACCTTCCCTCCTCCTTCCTCCCTTCCCCCTAATGCTGCCAAACCGAGCTGAATTGGTAGAATTTGTAGCAGCGCTCCCCCTCTCTCGTGTTTGGTGTCGATGTGTTTGACACAAATATGAGCAAACGCAGATAACTGTAAATGTGGTGCGGGTCTTTGGATGCTCCCTGCAACCCCCTCAAATGCGGGGAGAGGAGACAGCTCCTGGAGCAGCTCAGGGCAGTACCTGGGGAAGCGAGGCGCTCTGCTCCGGCCGCTCCAGGTGTTTTGGGTGACAGGGGTTAGGCCAAGCCCCGCGCAGTCTCGGGCATTGCAGGACGAGCGTTGTAGGATGGGAGGACAACCCTTCACCTCCTAACGTTATGCACCAGATATAAAAGGACAAAAGGTCGGCCCGGCTTCGTGGTCTCCTCTCTTCAGTGAGGGCAGGAAACAATAACTGTCCTAGGAAAACTCCAAACCCAGATTTCTGCTGAGCCGCGGGTTTTTTTTCCCCTCTTCGCTGTGCTTTTACCCTTCCGCGTGCAGAAAGCACGGCATCACTCCAAAGTGTGGTCCGGGACGTGCCAGCGTCGGGGCCCCTCGGCTGCGGCCGCAGCGTCGCGGTGATGTGACCCCGAGAGCCGCTTCCCGGGGGATTCCTGCCGCGGCACCGCTCTGTGCCCCTCGGGCGCTGCTCTGCTGACAGCGGAGGCATTTTCCAGGGACCGTCCTGGGGGGATCCTGGCAGCCCCCAGCCCTGCCGGCTCCCGAGGCACTGCCCCTGCGTGGACACAGCAGCGGCTTCCTGCAGGCGTCCGTGAGCCGCCGCCGCTCTCACCGGGCCTTAAATCCCAGCGGCGGGGGTCGCTGCTCGGGGGCGACGGGGCCCCGCAGCCGCGCTCCGGGGGTCTCGGCGCGGCCAGCGGAGCGGCTCCCAGCCCTGCCCCGCTGCCCGGGGGCGAGCAGAGCCGCTCCCCGCCGGAGCCGCCGCCTTGTTTTCGTTAGCGCGGCTGCGGGCACGGCCGAGCGGGACCGGGGGAGCCCGCGCGGTGCCGGCCGGCGGCGCCGGGGCTGGCGACGGCTCCTTCTCCCGCACCCCGCAGATCTGCGCGCCCCGCAGAGCTGCTCGGCCCGCGGGCCCACGCGGGTCGCTGCTCGCACGTCTCCGCGGGCACGGCCGCGCTGCCACACGCGTGGGGCCGGGCCTGCCCCGCTGCGGCCCCGCCGCCGCTCCCCCGTGGTCTCTCTCAGGCCGTGTCGGGCGGCGGGAGGGGAGGCGGGAGCCCCTCGGCCTGTTTTTAGGACAATAAACTGTTTTTCGTTCCTTTCCCTGCGTGAGGTCAGAGAGCTCTCCCGGGCTGCTCGCGTTGCCGAGGCCGGCTCGGTCGGGGGAGGCGAGGCGAGCGCCTGAAGGGACGAGAAAGGGACTCGGGGTCTGCCCCGCATTTGCGCCGCTGCTGTGGGGGCACCTCCCCCGGGGAAGAGCCCCTAGCCCGGAGCGGCCGCTCGCGTTCCAGGGCGAGCCGGCGGAGAGCTCCGGCGAGGCTATTTCTGTGTAAGAAAACGAGAGCGAAGAGAGGTTGGTGGGAAGGGAAGCAAAAGGCAGAGAGGCCACAGCCGGCCTCACTTTCGGAGCCGAGCGGCCGGGGGTCCCGTAGGGCCGGGCCCGGCCCAGCCGCGGAACCCCGCCAGGCCGCCGGACTTAGCTGCACCGAAGGCGGGAGGGAAAAGACAGAGTTTGGAAACAGAGTTGTGTCCATGTCGGCTCTCAGTGGGGACGGCAAGGCTGTGCCGGGCGAGTCAGCCGGGAGAGAGCCCCTCGGTGCTGCCGGCGCCTCTCCCCGCGGCACATGCCCCGCGCCAGCAGCACCGAGCAGCGGCGGGGTCCCCGCTGCCAGCCCCCTGCCCCTTGCTGGACACCACGGAGGGGCAGCTCGGGCAGGGGAGCAGAGCAGAGCCCACCTGCGACCCCGCCGCGGGTGGGCTCCGTGTCTCGGCGGGGTCCGTGGGAGACGGGCTGCGGGCCGTGGCTGTGCGCGGGGAGCGGGACTGCCCGCCGGGCTGGGAGCCGAAATTTGTTTTGGCCTTTGGGAAAGGCCATTATCTCCCGCTTTCCCCCACAGTCGTTTTGCTGAGAAATAAACCAATAAACCTGGGAGCGGTCGGAGCCGCGTGATTTTTTCCCTTTAACTCTCCGCACCCTCACTCGCGGCCGTGGGTCTGCATCCGCCACGTGAACGGGAGGTACGGGGGGGGGAAGCCCGAGTGAAGCCCCCGTGCCGGGAAAATCCTGCCCAGGACCCCCGTGCTTCCAGTGGGCCGCTGTTCTCCGGTCCCCGCCGCAGCGCGGGGCTGTCCCCTGTCACGGGGCGCGGGGCAGGCCCGCGGGGATGCGGGGGTCTCCCCGCCGCCCCCAGGCTCCCCGTCCCGCCCCTGCGGCGGCCCGGCCCGGCGGGGAGCGTCACCCCGGCCCGGGAAGGGGAAGTCGGTCTGCTGAAAAGTTGGGGCAGCGGAGGCAGAACGGGCAGGTGCCGGCGGAGAGCCCGGGGGGCGGCCGGCTGCGAGCAAACTTTGATTCCTGCTACAGAACGTGTCAGAGTTTTCCTGGGTTTTGGCTGCGTCTGGGGACATCTTGTGATGTTTTAGAGAACAGGACATGATCTCACATGGCGAGGAGCTCTTTAGTTTCTTAATCATTTCACGGTTCCTTCAGAGGCTTTTTTCCACCTAAAACGTTTAGTTTCAGCTCAGTGATCAGCTGCAAAAGCTCGGCGGGGAGCGGAAGAGTTGAATTATTCCAACCTGAGAGAGCCCCTCACAAAAAAAAAAAAAAAAAAAAAAAAAAAAAAAAAAAAAAAAAAAAAAAAAAAAAAAAAAAAAAAAAAAAAAAAAAAAAAAAAGGAAAAAAAGAGAAAAATACAGAAGGAAAATAAAGAAAAGAAAGAAGGGGGAAAAAAAAGAAAATAAAGAAGAAAAGAAAAGAATACAGAAAGGAGGAAAAGAAAAACGGAAAAATACAAGAAAAGAGAAAAGAACACAAAACAATAAAAAAGAAAAGAAAAAAAAAAACCAGAGAGAAAAGGAAGAGGTTGCAATACGACGTGGAAACTTTTTCTTGCCTCTGTTTCCCGAAGCCCTGAAGAGCCGGGATGGAGCTGGAGAAAACCTACGCGACGGCCCGAGCCGGCCGCACAGGTGGGACTGGGGCCAGGGCCGCGGGCAGCACCGGGGGGGTGGGAGCAGCTCCCCGCTGTCCGCGGCTCGCCGACAGCCGCGGAGAGGCACCCGGGCGTCCGTTTTCCCCGCGGCGGCGGGCAGGCGGGCACCGGGACAGGGAGCGGGGATCGGCGGGGCCCCGGCACCGCGTCCCTGCGGGCTGTGCAGGGCGCCGAGGCGGCCTGGCGGCTCGGTGGCGGAATGCAATTTTCGAAGCGATCGATGGGGCCTTTTATTAGTTAAATCGCCTGAATAATCGTTTAATCGATAAGGCACTTCACGGCGCGGCCACGAGCGGGGCCGGCCGCAGGGGCAGCTGCACCGACGGCGCTCGGAGCCCCTGCAGGGAGCTGGGCCGAGGGTCTTCACCTCAGCAGCGGGGCAGAGCGGGGGGCACGGCAGGGACGGGGGCGGGCAGCATGGAAGCGGGGCTCGCCCGCTCGTTCCCTCCGCGCAGCACGGCGCTGCCAGCGCGGGCCCGGCCTGCCCCGACGGCTGCCCGAGCGGAGCACGGAGAGCGGCCGCCCGACCCCGGCTGGGCTGCGGGGCTGCGGGGGGATCGGCCCCGCCGTTCCGCCTTCAACGAAAGCGCGGCCCGCGCCCGCCCGTCCGCTGCCGCGCCGGGCCCGCGCTGCCCAAGGACGGGCCGGGGCGCGGCCCCGCTGCCGCCGTGACCGGCAGGGCTCGCCCGGCTCGGGTGAAGCTCTCCCGCACCCTCGTGCCCACTGAGGTCGGAGAACACGCGGGCGGCGGGCAGCGCCACGTGCCAGGGTCACCGTGAGGCGAGGCACCCGCCCTGGGGCAGCGCCCGCGGGCGCGGCGGCCCCGGCGGAAACCCGCCGCTGCTGGGTT
Organism: Onychostruthus taczanowskii; assembly: GCF_017590055.1. NCBI lineage: Eukaryota > Metazoa > Chordata > Aves > Passeriformes > Passeridae > Onychostruthus > Onychostruthus taczanowskii. Next base: position 42,722 of record NW_024499407.1, read on the forward strand.
TCGGAGCCGAGCCCCGGAGAGAACGGGCGGAGAGCCGCCCTGAGCGCGGCCTCGCCCGCGCTGCTGCGGCTGCCGGGACCCACGGTCCCGACACGCGCCGGCCGGGCGTCGGGAGACCAGCGGCCACGGGGAGCGGCGGGGGCCGCCGCAGGCCGCACGGG
>NW_024499407.1:42996-43226 GCF_017590055.1 Onychostruthus taczanowskii
CGTCGGGGCTCCCGCGGCCTCCAGCCCCGGCCGGACCCACCCGCGCCTCCGTCACGAGTGGCTGCGCCGCGGGCCGCCCCGCGGCCACGCCCCCCGCGCTTTATTGGCTCGCAGCCCGCCAATAGGCAGCGCCGCCGCTCGGCGGCCAATGCGGGACGCCGGCAGGTCAACTTTGCGATTGGCCGCGGCGCTGAGTGGCGGGCCCGGCCCCGCCCCCGCCGCTGTCCGCC
>NW_024499407.1:43266-54651 GCF_017590055.1 Onychostruthus taczanowskii
CGCCGAGCGGGCTGAGCCCCCGACGGAGCCTCCCGGGGCTCGGCCAGCGCTCTTGGATACCGCCACCGGCCGCGCGGCAGGACTCTTCGCTTTTTGAGGGATTCCGTTCTATTTTTCGCCCCTTTTTGGTTGTCTTTCCCTTTTTCCCTTTTTTCCCTTTTTAAAATTTTTTTTCTTTTGTTTGTTTCGTTTGGTTTGGGATTTTTTTTTGTTGCTTTTGGAATTTTTTTTTTTTTTTTTGGTTTTTTGCGTTTGTTTGGGTATTTTTTTTTTTTCACATCAACTCTAAATTTTTTTATTCGTTCGCTCGGTTGTGGTCGGTCTCCGTCCTTTTCCGCGGGCTCCCGCTCCCAGCCCGAACGCCGAGCGCCGCCGGCGGATCGAGACCAGCTCGGCGAGGCCGCCCGGCCCCGGACCGCTCCGATGGAAATACACTGTAAGCACGACCCGTTCGCAGCGATGCACAGTAAGTGCCTGCCCTTCAACTTGTCTGAGCGGCCGCGACGGGCTCCGCGCGATCGGGCCGAGCCGAGCCGAGCCGAGCCGGGCCGGGACGAGCCGGGCCGGGGCCGCTCTCCCGCACGGGAACGGCCGGTGCCGCTGCGTGCGGGCATCTCTGCGGGGCGATCCACAAACATCGGTGCGCAGGGACCCGCGCTCGCCTGCGGGGATGAATACACGGATGTCACACGCGTGCGCTTATTTTTTCTCCCTGAGTCAAGTATGCGGGAGAAAAGCCGCCAGGTATTTCCTGACGAGCGGAAAAGTTTGCTGCGCGGTGTTCTTTCTCTTTTTCAACGTTTTGAAATTCGTTAATTGGAAATAAAGAAAAAAAAAAAACACCAAACAACAAAAAACCCTCAACAACTAAAACGCCTAAAGAAACAAATAGAAGCCCCCCAAAACGCCGAACAAACTGAAGTAATGCGAAAGGCGAGGAAGATTTTTGTCTTTTTGAACCGCGTCACGATCGCGGCGTGGGGCGGCCGGCGAAGTTCACAGGTCGTGCGCGATGGGCTCGCCCGAGATTTGTTGTGCTTGAGAGGTCGGGGAAGACTTATCCATTAGCGCAGTGTTATGTGAAATGACATCTTCTCTCACGGCGAGTTAAACGCTGCGTTACGGCGAGAGATTGCGAGGGAATTTAAGGTAGAACTAATCTCATTTCCCGGTGCGCCGCAGCCTTTCGGCTCAAAGAAATTTGTTTGCAAAATAAATCACCGAGCTGCCGGATCTTCCCTCCGTCTCTGCCTCGTCGTCCCCGCTCATCTGCCCATTTCTCATCCCTCTTTCGCTGGGGCTGTGCAGAGCCGGGACGGTGCCGGGGCCGGGCTCTGCCGCCCCCGTGAAAGCGGACTTTCTTTCCCTCTCGCGGCATTAAACCGACCTCCGCCTTTATTTCTCAAACCAAATCACTTTTTTCCCAAGGCGAACTTTGAGGTCGGGGGGCCCGCTGCGTGCGGTGCGGGGGCGGGGTGGGGGTGGGCCGGAATCCCCCCGCCCCGGTGCGAACGGAACCGGAGCCCCGGGCGGGAGCAGCCGCGGCGCCTCTCCTTCGTGGCTGCGCAAGATCGATGTCGTCCTCAGGCATTCCTGGGCAAACAGAAGGAATAAAACCAAAACGCCGGCGCCTTTTCTCCGGTCCCGACGGCGGAGAAAAGCCTCCGAGGTCATTTGCTGCCAAACGATCTCCGCACCCGCGGCTCCTCGGCGGCGTGGGGGTGGACGTGGGGTCGGGACCCCCTTGAGAAAGGCGGAGGAGGACGGGGAGCCGGCGGCAGCGGGAGGAGCACGGCCACGGGGAACCGGGGCCGGGGCGGTCCCGAGCGAGATTTGAGTCCCTCCTGGCGCCGGCACGGTCCCCGCCGCTTCCCCGTCCCGCGTGGGCAGAGCCGCTGCCGCCTCCGTGCAGGGACGCCGGAAGGACGAGGCGGGCAGGGCACGGTCGGAGCGGCCCCGACCCGCGCCGGCGGGGCCCCGGGACGGCTTCCCTTCGCTGCCGCTGGCTCCCCGCCCGCCCCGGCTGCACCATGGCTCTGGGTTAGGCCCGCGGACCCCGCATCGGGGGCTCCCCCCTCCCGAAATAGCCCCCGAGTCTCTAGCCGTCCCCGTCCCTGCGGAGGGCAGGGGCGGCTGCCTCACCCCGGCACCGAGCCGCGGACGGAGCTCGATGCCCCGGCGCTGCAGCAGCCCCGGCCCGACGGGGCCCCCGGAGCGCAGGAGCCGGGCCCGAGCGCTGCCGCTGCCCGGGCTGCCGCAGGTTGCCGGCAGGGACGGCCGTGGCCCCGGCCTTTGTTTCCGCGCCTGGAGGGTCGATGCTCCCGGCCTGGGCAGGCCCGGCTCCCGCCGGCCTCCGGGACCGGGGACGGGCTCCAGGGCTGGAGTCGGCCCCTTCCCTGAGGAAGCAAGTCCTAACGATGCCTTCTCTAGCCTTTTCTTCCTGTTCTTTCCCTTTCTTTTCGTTTATTTTTATTTTTATCTAATTTCCTTCCTTCCTTCCTTCCTTCCTTCCTTCCTTCCTTCCTTCCTTCCTTCTTTCCTTCCTTAATTTCTTTCTTTCCCCACCCTGCGCCGCCGTGGCCTCTCTTCCTTCCTCCTCCTCTTCCTCCTCCGTCTCCTCTTCCTCCTTGACCTTCACCCGCCCTGCGGCCTCGGAGGACTCTGCTTCCCCCTCCTTCCCTCCTTCCCCCCTCCCCCGACCACCACCACAACATTTTCCCACTCGAACTGTCGATTCCTTGCCCTTAGAGCCGTGTGGAGCCCGGGGTCTCGTTCCGGGCGGGTCCCGTTGCCCCCAGCCCGGAGTGCCGGGACCCCCGGTACCGGCGCACGGCAGCGCGGCGCGGGCCGCTGCCAGTCTGCCTCTCCCGCACCGGCGAGGGCAGAGCAGGCTCCTGTCTGCTCCCCAGAGCCTTTAACATCCCCTCTTTCATGCGGGTTCACTGCGTGTCCTTACACTGTTGAAAGGTGTTTGCAAAGTTTGACAGCAGTTTATCAATGGTGAGATAACAAGATTAAAATAAAAATAGCTCTGTATACATTTTTTTTTTAAACGCTGAGGCATTTGGCTTGCCGGCTCAGTCAGTACAGTCCCAATCCTGCTTAAACAGACATTTTCTGTATTACTTTTGTTCCAGAATTGGCATCTGTGCTATCTCTATGGCTTGTGTTTAGCTTCTCCACCCCTCTCTAATATAAGTAGTTGGATGAATAACAACATAAGGGTTAATTATATTACCTTCTAGTACGGGGTATTAATGTGTGTTCATGGGGTTTACATAGTTTCACTGCTGTTCCTCCAAGTGGGTCGTATATCCCTTCAGATATATAATTCACTTTGCTAAACGAGAACTGTGAAAATCTGCTCAAAAAGGAGCCATATACTGGGCTTGCCCAAGTCCTCCTGTTTTATTTGTGGGATCATAATATCAGCCAAGACAGCTGTAAATTCTAAAATTCTAAGGGCAGAATTTCTTTCTTTCTTTCTTTCTTTCTTTCTTTCTTTCTTTCTTTCTTTCTTTCTTTCTTTCTTTCTTTCTTTCTTTCTTTCTTTCTTTCTCTCTTTCTCTCTCTCTTTCTCTCTTTCGTCTTTCTGTCTTTCTCTGTCTGTCTTTCTGTCTTTGTCTTTGTCTTTCTGTCTTTCTGCCTCTGTCTGTCTTTATTGTCTTTCTGTCTGTTTTTCTTGTCTTTCTTGTCTTTCTGTCTCTCTCTCCTTCTCTCCCTTTTTTTTCTCTTTTTTTTTTCCCCCCATTTTCCCCTTCCCCCACTCGATTAATTCAAGGCATCTGGGGAAAACCAAACCAAAACGCAGCGTGTTTAATTTCAGGTGTCCTTCTGTGCTTGGGCAGAGGCAGTGTGCGGGCTGCGGGATCACCCAGCCTTATTCTGGCGGCTTTCCCAGCCCGGGGCTGTGCGGGACGGCCGGTGCCGGCTCCGGGATGAGGGTGGTCGGCCCCGGGACCGAGGGGCTCCTGGTGGTCGTTCTCCCCTCCGGGCAGGAGGCTCCTGTCCCCAGCAAAGTGTCCCTGCGGCGGCGATGTCACCTGCCCGTGCTGCGGGGACAGCGTCCGGGTGGGCGGCTCGGGGGGCTCTGCCCTGCCGCCACAGCTGAAACTCTCACACGGCTCTTGTCCCCCTCCCCGTGTGTTCCAGGACACGGAGGCGTCAATCAGCTGGGGGGTGTCTTTGTGAACGGCCGCCCCCTCCCCGATGTCGTTCGCCAAAGGATCGTGGAGCTCGCCCACCAAGGGGTCCGGCCGTGTGACATCTCCCGGCAGCTCCGCGTCAGCCACGGCTGTGTCAGCAAAATCCTCGGCAGGTAAAGGGGGACGGAAATCCTGCTGTGTGCGACGGGGGAAAAGGGTGGGAGCCAGCCCCGCACCTGGGGGCTGCGGGCAAACGGAGGCAGGGCAGCCACTCCTGGGGGAGCCCTGTGTGTCTGATGTGCAAAGAAACAGCCAATATCCGCAGGTCTTGCTAGCCCCTGTCCCAGCTTCTAATTCTAGTGCAAAGTGCAGAATGCCATCAGTATTTGCTGTATATATATATATATATATATGTATATATAGTGTGTGTCCTGCACCTGTCTGCCCTGAACAAGAAGGGAAATATGGCAGTCATATTCTGCAAAATGTGAAAAAAACAGAACTTGCGGAAATTGCTTGTTTTGCTTCCTGAGTAGAACTCTTTTTAAACAATATTGTCATTACATATTTCATCAGTATTGCGGCATGTGCATTCATGCAAGCTATTCTGCAATCTATCCCATTGTTTATAATTAAACCTCTTTTTCCAGTCTTCTGCTGGATTAGGAGAGTATAGAACACCATGAGTAACTGGTAACCATCTTAAAGATATTTTGGCTACTTTGGGAGTAGCTCTCTGTTCGGCCAAGAGCTGCTCCAAACACTATGGCAACAGGATATTCAACACAGAATTAATATTATTTCCTGATTGCCGTTTAAAATTTGGTGTGGATTCAGGTAAAAAAACGCCATACTTGCTTTTTCCCTTTTTGATTTCTTAATCTTCTGTGCAAACCTCAACCTAATTTGTGTAAGTTACCATTTTCAAATGGTTTTGAACCCCAGGTATTCTTATATACTTGGGCAACTTATATTAAGGGCAATTCTTTTGTTTTTACAAAACCTTTGTCTTTATCACCTGGAAAAGTTAATTGCGGACTTGTTTGTTGTGATTTTACAGTTAATTTCATTGTTTAGCGTTTTGTTATTTTTATTTTAATTTTTTCCCCGGTTCCTAACAAACGTGCTTCCCTGGACACAGCATAGCTGCAGAGACGATTAAGGCACTTAATTTGCAGCAGCGCACGGGGGATGTGTTGATCCATCCGTGGCTGTGTTAGTGCTCAGATCTGCCAGGTCTCAGGTGCCAGTTTTGCAGTTCTTGTCTCTTTTTGCTCACAGGCACCTTACCTGTGCCTGAAGGTGAGCAGCAGCTGCACAGCCCCGCGCTCCTGCCTTGCCTCCCACCCCTCCTCGCTGGGCTGTGCCTTCCCTGCCACCTGCACGCACCTCTCCTGCTGGAGTTCTGAGCTCACAGGTGCCTTGGTGTAGGGAGGAGAGCTTCCCACGGCTTTGCGCTGCCCTCAGTTTTGTGCAGCCAGCACAGGCTCCTGCTCCTGCCCCTGCCTGGCTGACCTGGCTTGCCTGCTGATGCTCAGTGCTGCACTGGAGCTGCCACCAGCTCCCGTCAGGACCAGCACACAGCCTGGGAACAGGCGATCTCTGATGGTTTTACTTTGGGCACTTAGGTCTGCTGTTAGGTATATTTGCACTACAGAGTTCAGAGTGAGGTTCCGGAGCTCTGCCATTGAAGTTGTCAACAATAAATTGGAATTTCATAGCTCATTATTTTCCTAACTAATAATTACAGTGGGTGGAATGTCTCTGTAATTGCATCTCTGTGTGTATATGTTTTCTTGTATGTGTGCATATGTGTGAAAAGTGGGAATCCTTACGATAAATCCTTGCACTAGGAATTTTATTATCAGAATTTTTCAGTACTAGATGCAGTTCTAAAAATCCATCCAGAGGCAGGTAACCAGCTGTTGCAGGGTGAGTGAAGCTCTTACCCCTCAGAGGAGGTGCAGTGGTGGTGCCCACCCTACACCTGCCTTTGCAGCTCTCTGAAGCCAAAGGCCCTGGCCTGATGCACATGGAATAGCGCTGGCTGCAGCAGTCCCTGCCTTTAGAATGGAGATGGGAGTCAGAGGGATGGAGCCACGCAGCCTGCAGGCCTTGTGGCTGCGCCCAGCTTCGCTGCTGGGGGAGAGCAGGGGGATGCTGGTGACAGGGCAGGGTGAGGACTGTCCCCACGGTGATGCAGCAGGGAGCTGGGCTCAGCCCTGCAGGGCCAGCCTTCCTGGGGCTCTGTGCCTGGCCACGAGAGCAGGACGTGGGCAGAGCCCACAGCCTTCCAGAGCAGAGGTCCTGCTGCCCTGCAGGCACCAGAGCTGCGTCCCCAGGTGAGCTGATCACAGCTGCAGCGCTGCCGGGGCAAGGGCCCTCTCTGGCTGTCCTGCCGTGGCACAGCAGCATTCCTTTTGGGAGTGCTCCTCTTGGCCAGGCTGTCCTGGACTGCAGGGCACTCACCCTGGCCACTGCTGCAAGAATGCGCTAAGAAACGTTTGTGAAATCCACAATTTTGACTAGATCTAGGAAAATTGTGACTTGTTGTCTGGTAGTATTTGTAGTGTCTCCTGGCCGCGTTCTCCATCAAAGAAGTGGTGCCAGCAACATCAGCTTCAAGGTTTTGAGGCTAGAGGTGTAAGATTTTGGAAGGTTTATGGGCCACGTTTGCTGTTGTTTTGTCATGTCCTCATGGTAATGCAAGGAGAACTAAATTTTTCCCCTCTGCCTTAGAGCTCTCAGCATTTAGGGACAGCAGGAGTGTTAATCCATGTCTAACACTCAACTCCTGCCGTTACTGATGTTGCATAAATGGCTCATGGAGACTCATAGGCCTGAGTCAACATTTGCACACAAAGTATCTGAGAACATGTATGAACAATTTGGTGTCAGTTTCTTTAAAGGAACCTTAGGCCCTGCACACAGAACTCTCTCAGAAACACTGAAAAAGGGTAGCCAGGCAAAAATCTGGTGAACATGATTGCCTGTTTCAGGGAGGCAGGGAGGCAGACTTTGGCTGTACAGACTGTTTGTGCTCTGCTCAGGCTTAAAAGATGAGAGATTTTTTTTTTAAATTTTTATAATGGTTATGTCAGATAGTAGCAGGGAAAAATACATTAATAAGCAGTCTTATCTTCCTGCTTGGGAGTTTTTTCTGATCTAGGAATGGGGCAGAGAGCAGTTGTGACTGAGCTGCTGCGAGCCCAGCTCGGTGGGCACCTGGGTGAAAGGGGGCGCAGGATTAGGGCAGCTGGGGTGGTGGCTAATTAGCTGGGGTTTATTTCTCCTCTGGTCATGTGAAAATCCAAAGATACAGATAAGTTCAGGGCTGTGAGAGAGCCTCCTGTGTGCAGCGCCCTGAGTGCAGCAGGAGGAGTGGAGTCTCCTCCCCGGTGTCCAGTCTGGCCCTGAGCAGGGGAGATGTGACCCCTGCTCTCAGCAGCACGCTCAGGACGTGCTACCTGCAGGGCAGGGGCCTCAGCTGCCCTGTGTTACAGCAAAGCTGCCAAAAGCAGCCCATCCTGTGGGACGTGCACCAGAGAAAGCGCTCAGATTTGCGTTGGTTTGGGGATCCCATTCTCCGCCTGCCCTGGGGCACGGCACCTGCAGAGCTGCTGCTGCTGCTGGTGAAGATGCTGCACCGAGGAAGTGCTGGCCACAGAAACCAGCCCTGCCTCAGCTGGAGCCCTCCGCAGCATGAGCAGCTCCCTGTCCCTCAAAATTTGTTATTGAGACTACTGAAAACACAGAATACGTTTGGAAAAATATGAGCTATTAAAACCATAATATGCGTATTAAACTCGTAAAGCAGAAAAAAGACATGCTGGGGTATTTCTTCCAGAGGTGAAAATAAAATACAATATCTAGCCTTCATTTCACTTTGAATCATAACAAGCTGCAGATATTAATGACAACATTTCTGTAAAAACAGTAATCTGCTACAAAAGAGTCCACTGCAAAAAGTGGTCTTTGGTGTGATTTGTTTCCATTATTGCCAGTACTGCTGATTAATAACACACATTTTCAGTTAATTTTGGATCTCAGCATGCCCTTTAATCTTTCATTGTTTCTTTTGTTTTGCTATTACAGAAAAATATATATTGTATCCTGAGGCCCAATTCCAATTACTATAAGTTAATCTATTAGGTGATAAAGAACCACACAGGCAGGAAATGTGTATGTGAAAGTGAAGATGTTTCTCAGGATTTGCTGGGGTTTGGTTACCTTGAAATGATGTTCTCTATAAGTCTCAGAGCATGTTCTCTGTCTGTGTGTGATAACCAAAGCTTTGTTTTGGATGTTGTCCCAGGTATTATGAAACCGGGAGTATTAAGCCTGGAGTGATTGGAGGATCAAAACCAAAGGTCGCCACGCCCAAAGTCGTTGAAAAAATTGCAGAGTACAAACGCCAAAATCCCACCATGTTTGCCTGGGAGATCAGGGACAGACTCCTTGCCGAGCGAGTGTGTGACAACGACACCGTGCCCAGCGTCAGCTCCATTAACAGGTACAGCTGGGGTGGCTGGGGGGATGCTCCATGCAGGCACCCTGCCTCTGCCTGTGAGCAGGGCTGCGTGCTCGGGCTCTCTGTAAGAAAAGCAGCTTCCCCTGTGCCCCTGGGGCACTGGGGCCTGGGGAGCAGCGGCGGGCTGACCTCGCTGGCTGAAGCCCCACGGAGGATCAGGGTTTCCTAGGAGTGAGCAGGTTCTTCTGCCAGCCCTTGCTCCTTTTCCATCCTTTGCCCTGTTTGTGAGTTGGGGGGGACCTTGCTGGGAATGACCCTCTGTCATTCCCATTCCCATTTCCTACGAGCAAAGCCCCTGTTCTGCTCTGTGGGGTGAGGGCTCAGTGGCACAGAAGCTCAGATGGCCATTGAGGAGGGTGGCAGTCATCTGGGCAGGAAAGGACCCGAGGCATGGGTCTGAGGTGCCACTTTGTCACCTGACACACGACTGGTGCTGCTGACACTGGCCCAGGCCTGCGTTCAGAGTGAATAGCAATGGGGGAATTTGGTTGTTAGTGTCTGAGGGCCTCCACTGTCTGCTTTTTGCCTTGGGGAACTTAAGTGGCCTGGAATTGCTTTTGTGAAAATGCAGGGGAATCTCACTTGGAGACTGAGTCCCACGTTTGGGTGTTTTGCCATGGCTTTGCAAGTCAGGGCTGGGCTCACAGAAGGCTGGTTAGGGGCTCCAGCCTGCTGCCTTGTCCATTACCCTTCTGTGCCCACGGCTTCCTCCTGAGTCAAGTGATGCATAAGGAAGGAAAAACCCAGTGAAATACCACGTGAGACATCTCCAGCCCTGCCAGAGCAACAGTAAGGGATGAACACTTGCATGGCAGAGCTTTTGGGCACCCAAGGCCCTGGCAAGCAGGGTTTGTTAATTTTAACTCTGTCCTGGGCTTCCTCCTCACCACGCCGGTGAGATGATTTTCGCCTGTGCAACTGCATGCAAATTCTCTGAATGCAGCTCGCTATAAAATCTCTCATTTGCGTCCAGACGTGAAATAAATTGATGCAATATTCTTTTATTGGCTATCCCAGTCTGATTTGCATTCATGGAGTTGCCGCTTGAGCAGCCGGAGTGGCTTCCCCAGCGCTAGGGGAGAGTGCAGCCCTGCCTTGATGGGCTGAATGTCGAGTCATGTGGTGGTGGAATTAAAAGAAAAAATGGGTCAGTCCACGTGCAGCCTCTGCTGCTGGGGAGCCCCTGACCTGGAGGCTGCAGAGCCTCAGCAGTAACTCCATGGACATGGTGTCTTCGGTTTAAAGAGGGTTTGAGAAATATTGCAGACACCAGGAAAACCAAAGGAAAAGATCAAGTACCTAAGGAAAACCCTGCTTCCATTAATGTCAATGACTCATGAGAGAAGCATGGCTGTTAGAAGCAGTCCTCTGCTTGTGTAGGAGAATGTCACGTGTCCTCCAAAAAAACTACCAAAAAGGGCAGTCACAGCTCTAGGTAAAAGGGAGATCGAAGTAGCTTCCAGTCATATTTTGAGCCTTTTTCTGTGTTCCTCTTGCTGTGTCCTTGCATGTTTCCACACTCACAATGCCCACACCCCTACTGCCCTTGTATCAGACACCACTTCATGATCACTCACCAAGTTTTGGCTGTAAATCTAATTCTTTCTCATCTGCTTGTGACTCTGGCTAAGATATTTCCCTTTTCTCAAAGCCTTGCAATCACTTTTAAGAAATGCATGCAATCTGTTTGAGTCAATCTGTTTGCCCAGATAATTGTTTTTGCCAGCTTAGGAGCTCATCGTGAAAACCCAGTCTGAACAATAATGTGACAAAGAACCTGAAATTCACGTCAAAACTCTTGCCTTTAGCATTAAATCCTACAGTTCCAGCAGTCTGCGGGGTTTATCCTCATACTTAAAGTGAGAATGCTTTGGGGCTTTGCCGGTGGGGGAGGACGCAGACCCCTGCACTGCTCCTCCCGCGGGGCTGCACTGCTGCTGCCGCGGGGCTGCACTGCTCCTGCAGAACGCCGGGTTCGGGGTTGGACTCGTGCAGCTCATCCCTGCCACCGAGGGGGCCTTTCAGCAGACAGGTTTGAGCTGCTGCCTCCATGTAGCAGTGAATAATAATAATAATAATAATTAACTAATAACATTAATTTTAATAATAGGCTTCTCTTCAATAGCAGAAGCAAGTCTGTGTGGTTAAGACTTAATTAATCATTGTGATTAGCTTTGCTCAAATGGGCTGAGAGCTGTCCAGCTGCTTTCAAGGGCTCCAGTCTCCATTCCTCCAGAGATAAAGATGTTTGTGTGTCAGCAGGCCCTGGACACCCTTCTTTACCACGACAGCCTTGTGCAGTGGGCTGTTTGACCACAGGGTCCTGTCTCTTTGCTGTGCTCCCCACCAAAGCTGCTGTCCCAGCAGCTCCTGCCCTCACACTGGGCTGGCTGCTCTGGCTCTGTTGCTGTAACCCATCTCCTGGCTGTGCCTGACGCCCAGCAGCTTCACCCTGGGGCTGGCAGCTGAGAGATGCCTTGTGGGCAGACCAGACCTCTGCCAGCCTCCACCAGACTCCTCCAAGGAACGCCAGGGGAAGGATGGCAGTGCATCCTTTTCTGGGATGGAGCTGGGTGTCACCAGTGGTGGTCCCTGGGCCTGCTTACGGGGGGCTTGCCAGCACAGAGCTGCTGTGAATTCCTGCAAGTTCACCCCCAAGCCCTCTCCTCTCCTCTCCTCTCCTCTCCTCTCCTCTCCTCTCCTCTCCTC